>NC_133147.1:58910153-59210153 GCF_048418815.1 Hemitrygon akajei
CCTGACCAGTAATGCCACCCCTCCTCCCCTCCTCTCTCTATCCCTTTTAAAGCAACAAAATCCAGGAATATTGAGAATCCATTCCTGCCCTGGTGCCGGCCAAGTATCTGTAATGGCCACTACATCATAATTCCATGTATGTATCCAAGTTCTCAGTGTATCACCTTTGTTTCTGATGCTTCTTGCATTGAAGTACACACACTTTACCCCTTCTACCTTATTACCTTTATTCTCCTTCTCTTTCCTCCAAACCTCTCTATATGTTAGATCTGGCTTTACTCCATGCACTTCTTTCACTGCTCTATCGCTCCGGGTCCCACCTCCCTTGCAAGTTAGTTTAAACCCTCCCGAACCATGCTAGCAAACCTACCTGCAAGGATATTGCTACCCCCTCGAGTTCAGGTGCAACCCATCCAATCTGTACACGTCCCACCTTCCCCAGAAGAGATCCCAATGATCCAAACATCTAAAACACTGCCCCCTGCACCAACTCGTCAGCCACGCATTCAACTGCCATCTCCTCCAATCCTTACCATCACTATCATGTAGAACCGGCAGCAATCCTGAGAACGCCGACATTGAGGTCCGGTTCTCCAGCCTTCTGCCTAGTTCACGAAACTCACACTTCAGAACCTCATCCCTCTTCCTGCCTATGTCGTTGGTACCAACATGTATCACGCCTTCTGGTTGCTTTCTCTCCCGTACCAGGATGTCATGCACCCGGTCAGAGACATCCCGGACCCTGGCACCCGGGAGGCAACAAACCATGCGGGTGTCCTTCTCACGTCCACAAAATCTCCTGTCTGCTACCCTGACTATAGAGTCTCCAATGACGACAGCTCTCCTCTTCTCTGTCCCACCCTTCTGCACCACAGGGCCAGACTCAGTGCCGGAGGCCCTGCCATTGTTGCTCACCCCTGGTCGGTCGTCCCCGCCAACAGTATCCAGGACGGTATACTTATCATTCAGGGGAATGGTTACAGGGGTGCGCTGCACTACCTGTCTACTCACCTTCGCTTTCCCCCTCTGTCACCCAACGACTTGCTTCCTGCAGCCTAGGTGTGACTACCACCCTGTAGCTCTCATCTATGCCTGCCTCATTTTCCCTTATGAGTCGAAGATCATCCAGCTGCTGCTCTAGATTCCTCACACGGTCTTCCAGATCGCCCATCCGCATGCACTTCTAGCAGATGTGACTCTGCGGGAGAGGGGAGTTCCCCCAAGACTGATGAAAATAGAGAATTTGAATTCTAATCAGATTCTTGTCTAGGTTCGAATCCAATTATTCTTATTCTTTCTGCTTTCCTAGTCAATGCTCATCTGAGCGTATTTCAGTCCTTGATTTTCTTTGTAAAATTTCCGGATCGGTTTCGAACCAAGATATTTGACCAAAAGAACATACGATTCTGGTTATAGTGAAACTGTTGCTTTTTCATTACTTTTACTATTGAGCTCTGTTTGGCAGATTTTCTTAATCTTTGAATTATATTCAGTCGAACGTTTTCCATTTATCGTGCTATGATCTATTTTCTTTGCTTATTGATATCCCAAATAGATGTATATTTCATATTCATCCACCGGTTGTATTGTATCCTGAAGTTCTGTGTTACATTCTACTAGGTCTACTATGCTTTTCTTTATGTTTCATATCCTGCACTTATCTAGCACAAACATTGTGCTTATATCTTTCTAAAATAGTTCTAATCTGTGATTAATTGTTTTAGCTTTGCCGATGAAGGGACTTTACAACTTCAAACCATGAATGTATAGACGGTGTGTCAAAGTGTAACTCATTTGGTAATATCTGTTTTCCTTCTTTAATTTCGGCCGATTTAATAAGTTAAAGAACATTTTTGAAGCTAGACGAAACGACAATGGGCTTAGAGAATCGCTCTGAAAAATACCTTAGTTTATTTTGATAATGGTGTACGTTTTATTTGGCTAATCACAGTACGCGAATGCTTCATAAAATGTAGGAATTTCACATGTATTGTGCGTAGATTATATATATTAAGAACTTCTATTGACCCCTAGTGTGCGAGAAAATCAAATGTATTATGGCAGTCAATATAACACTATCAAAGATTTTTGCCCTTCCACTTAAAATCTATTGCCAATTGTTCGTTACATGTTTTCGTACTTTTTTGATATTCACTCGATTCTTCCGTAGGTAATATGTAAGTAATTCTGCAAGTATATTGTGATTATTTAAGTGATTGGTGACTAGTTGCGAGATGCACGATGTTACAATAGATGTATAAAACCAGTGCAAGTTGGGATAAGTTCAGGGTTAGAGGTTAACACAGGACTTGTTGATAAACTGATGCAACAAGAAAGTGCACCTGGCATTGCCCTTTTATTAACAATGTATTCCTTTTGAAAATAAATATTGGAACTTAGAACTCGGGAGGAAATCCTGTCTTCGATTATGTCAGGAATTGCACAGCAAGGTGATACGGAGGGATCTGTTTAAGCATGTCAGTGACTCCATTTTCTTCGCACACATTTGGTCCAGAACTTAATTTTCAATAAAGTAAAGTTATCTTCAATACTGTAAATTCGGAAGTGGCAAATAACGAAACACCATATTCAGTGGATAATTTGAGGCAATTATATTATTTGAGGCATTTGATGAAAATTCACTTTTCAGAAAAAAATTCAGCTCTGACAGTAAACAAGTCCTGCCACCGGTGGATATTTTGTATTCAGTGGTTACGTTATTAGATAACGTGGCCACTATGATCGTGTTCTTCTGTTGCTTTAGCACTGACACTTCAAGTTTCGATGTGTTGTGCGTTCAAATAGGCCTAAACAGTTCCATTGGTCCATTTCTTCAATCTTTCTCTGTCGGTTTCTCTTTTTCTTCTTCTTCTTCTTTCTCTCTCTCTCTCTCTCACGCGCGCGCGCGCGCGCACGCACGCACACACACACACGCACGCACGCACGCACGCACGCACGCACGCACGCACACACACACACACACACACACACACACACACACACACACACACACACACACACACACACACACACACACACACACACACACACACACACAGATTTCAGTACAGTTGCTTCCTCTTTGCCATCCAATTTCTGAATCGGCATTGAATCATGAATTCTATGTTCACCATTTTTTAAATTTCTATTATTTCTGCACTGCTTATTTGATTTGACTATTATATATAGCTTGCTGTAGTTTAAAATTTGTTCCCTCTTTATTATCATGTTTGTACAGCTGTCACAAAGTTGGCAAACTTCTTGACATATGCCTATGATACTAAACTTGATTCTGATTCTTTCAGGAATTGGGAATGAAATTAATGTTTCAGAGATGCTATACCAACACGTGCATCTATGGAAGGACACGGGAAAATCAGAAAGGAACTGAGAGCTAGAACAAAATACAGACATGTGCTTACGTTAACGAGGTCGCTGTGTGTATAACAGAAAGTGCAACTGAAGGCAACCTGCTCTATACCCAAAAGTAATCCAAAAACGTTATATATGGGCGGTCATTATGTATTGTCCTACATGAAACAATAAATCTGTCGTAATATAATTGTAATTGTTCTGTCTCTAAAAGAGAACTAGCTTTGCATTTATATTTAGGTATGGTGCATTTTATGAGTATGTACATCAAAATATGATTTTAGTGAATGAACTTTGCCACTTGATTGCGCCACTGTAAAAAATCAGATTGAGATAAACTGAGATTACTAAGGCGAGGCGGGAGCACGCAAGTTACACCTAAAGAGGAAAGATAGAGATCAGAGGGCAGATTTAATTTATCGATTGCTTTATTTATATATCGCGATGTGCAACAAATATCGCGACACAAGGCAGTGATAATAATCTTGATTCTTATTCTTATTCAGGGAGAGATCGAATGAATATTGACAGGAAAGATTGGGGTAGTTAGTATACATGGGTCATGACCAAAGGAAAATGTCCGGAGTTCCTGAACACTTTCAGGCAAAGATGTGTACTTGATTCTGTCAAATTTGAAACTTCCAAAACGAGCGAAAATAGGGAAAAGCAAAACTACCAATAATTAAAGAATAATGTAGCTGAGATGATGATACCAAATTAACAGAAGTATCTACCTTAAGTGCAGTACTGTATATGAACAACATATACACATTTACTCCAGAAAATTGAAAATTCCGGAAGGCACCAGATGCCAAATCCATTGCACCAGGGATAGATATTGAATTGAACCCACTCAGCGCAAAATCGATGTGTGTGTGTGTGTGTGTGTGTGTGTGTGTGTGTGTGTGTGTGTGTGTGTGTGTGTGTGTGTGTGTGTGTGTGTGTGTGTGTGTGTGTGTGTGTGTGTGTGTGTCTGTGTAAATGCGCATGTGCACGGTGTGATTTTACAGCACGCTTCCGTCACCGGGATGCTGGGAAAGAGGACGATGAGGCGAGAAAGCAGTGGAAGAAAATGAGTCATCATACCATGGCGGATTTGACTCAATAGGCGTCATAGTCTACGACCGTATCTGTACATCACTGATCCTTTCTGAGACAATCTACTGCCTCCTCAGCGAGCTGCGAAACAATCAGTTCTGACTCACAATCTACCTCGAGTCTATTGTCGTATGTACAATAACACGCAGATACAGACACAATGGAATACCTGCTTGCAACAGCATATTAAGCACACAGAATAGGAAAAGTAGTATTCCGGGAGAAGAAACGTTATGTATAAATTACTAAGAACTTTAACAAGAACAAAATAGAAGTAGAACAAGGAAATAACAAACCACATTGTAATGGAAAGTGATCAAAGTCATCATGGTTTTACTAATTTATGGTGATTAGGTTTTTGATAATTGGGTTATAAGACGACTGGCTGAAGGTTAAAGTCTGCTGTTGCAATGGAGACATGATCATATCCCATCTCATTGTCGCATGTGTTGAACGCCTGTGGAGAGGCAATATAATCAACCGTGAGCACCGAAATTGCTGCAGGTAGATCGAAAGGTTATGAGATTCCACTCCACACTGTCACTAGAACACATTGGCACTAGAACACGGACAATAGCGAACGACTTCTTGTTTTTTACGGGAGCTTTATTTTGGTAATTTACCTACAGAGCTTGAGAATCACTTTGTTTGGATACGTCACTACTCTCAACAACTCCATCCTGAATTGACGCTGAGTCACTACATAAATACATGTGTTTGTACAGGTGCTGAGAAGTTGTAGCATCGTCGATGCGTGCTCCGCGATAAAACTCGGGTCAGATGTGGATGTATGAGCGTAATTGCCCGAAATGCGGACATAAAATCTAAGCCCAGCATATATCCCCCAGAACAGTATAAAACTACCACTAATGCCGAAGAGCAAGATAACCGACCTCCTTCGGTTTTTCAGCTCTGCATCCTCGAAGTTCCCGTCATCTCTCCGGCCCCGGAGTGCCCGCCGCACTTTGCTGGCCGTTAGAATGCGCCTGGCTGTCAGAATGTTGAGCAATAAAATGAAAACAAAGGGGACACAAGGTATTAACATGAAGTGCGTCATTTCAAATGCGCCCCATGCAATGGAGTTCAAGAAGGTCTCGGAAGGTACACAATGCCAGGGAACGTTGTTAATAATGTAGCCATGTTCAAACAAGAAAAACCAAGGTGTACTCTCTGCACAGCCCAGCACACTCACTATCCCTATCGCCACTGCCCCCGTTCTCTCGGTGCAATATTTTCTCTTGAATTTCTCACAACAAATGGCGACAAATCGATCTAATGTGAAGGCGACCGTCAGCCACACAGAAGTGAAGTTGGTTGCAAATTCCGCCACGGTTAAAAGCCTGCAGACCGGAGTAATGGACAGAAATGAATTTTGAAAATGAAACACTCGAGTCCATTTCAGTACGGGATTTGTTATAACAACTAGGAGATCGGCCACTGCCATTCCTACCAGGTAGCGAGTGACACAGCCGGAGAGACCACACTTTCCCAGTGACAGGATCACAATCGACGCCAAGTTCACTGCAAGAAAGAGAAAGGGATCAGATGATTTGCGGATCAGTACTTGAGAATAACTAACGCTCTCAGACTGAGCAGTCGAGGACAGTTGCAAATGAATTCAAAATTTCAATCAAAGCTGCAGATGCTGGAAATGGAAAAATATGAATCGGAAATATAGGAATATGATGGGATTTGTAAGAATAGCTGGAAGAGAAATTAGATCAGCTGTCTTAACATTTAGATTCAGAAGAAAATAGGCTCTGCTCTTCAGAATTACATGACGGACCCTTTATTTCGTCACGATATCGCATTGCTGTTCTCCTTCCCCACTTATGAATTCATCTTATCCTCTAATCCGTTTAAGCCTGTATCTGTAGATATTACATGACCACTTATTCTTCTGAACTCAGACCAAACTATCGAGCTTCCTTGATGTAATCTACCCGTTATCAGAAAATTATTCTTCGGACTTCCAACAATGCTGGCATATCCTTTGCTTTAGCAAAGGGGCCTGTAAACCGTTCTCGAGATTTCAAGAGTGTCCATCCCAGCAATCTGTACAACTGGAACGAAATCTCCCATAAACAACCTATTTCGTTTCCCGTCCATTTTATCTGTTGGGGATATTCATCTAAATCTGAACAATTTGGTACAAAAACAATCACTGAGGCACGCCACTAATCAGCATCTTCCAGTCAAAGATACCCCATTTTTACACACGTTGTGTTCCTTGTGCAGTTGGCTTTCAATCCACGATACCATGAGCATTTTGAATCCTAGGACAGCTGACCAAACAGTAGTTAATACGGGATGAATGTATTTCCAATGATCAAAATAGATCTATGTGCAAATACGAATAAATTAATCAGATATACCACTCAAATGCTACTGGACGGAACGACAGAGGACCTTCAACGTTCTGCCTTTCTCCTCTTGAAACCGAAGTGTCGAGTTTAGAAATAAAATAACGAGGGAAATATTTCCAATTGCAGAACAGCAGAACGATTAATGATTGACACCACCGAGAGATTTAACACGGTTTACCTGACACGCCAACGCAGGCCAGAACGGGATAGTATATGGCCTCGATCCGGTGTATTAGTGGCAGTACCATCCTCGTGAGAGGAAGCAGCTTCTGTCGGACTGTAAACCGTAACCCCGACACGCCGTGTGATCGGATACATCATAACCAGCACTGATTTATACAGAAAATCAAATCTCCACTGACATGGTGACAAATTTCATTGACTTAATTCGTTGCAGTCTCCTAAGCAAATACATTATGTCAGCACTATTGACCTAGGTGTAAATAACATAGCTTCCATATGCTAGGCATATTATGAATATGAATGCACTTTATAAATAGATAAAAAGCTCCAACCATCTTGAAAGATTTCGCTTTTGTTCTTCAAAGTGTTTATCGGCTGCTAATTCGGATAAAGGAGAAAGAATACTGATTTTTGCCATTGCGTTTCAAGATCTGGTATTTCGCTTCATCTATTCTGTTCCTGAATCAACCTGCAGAACCTCAACCACTGAGACACCATTACAACATTATGATCACTTTGAACACTCTGCACTACATTTAAACACGTTTTTTTGGTTCAACTAATAGACATGCTTATGTAATTTATGCTTTTGTTTCGTGTGAATGATGTGCATCTATTGAGATGGCTAATAAGAAGGAACAATATTTTATTGGGATTGTGGGCCGGGTGTGCTCTGGGAGCGATAGAGATGAATTTGCTTTTTAAGCAGAGAGTTTTAGAGAGGTGCAACGGTGTGAGAGGCAGATATATTGTGGAAATTGACATTTCAGAAACCTGCAGCTGGGCATATGGATTAAAGAAAACGGGAGTGATTTGGGGCAGGTAAGGTTTAGATTAGTCTTGGAGTTGTTTAAGATGTCGGCAAGTGTTATGCTCTGATACGTCATTACTACTATGTTCTAAGTGCCTGTGATGATGCTCCAAGTAAGTCTCTCATTGATTCTGTGCATACGTGCACTTGTGCGTCTTGCTGTAAGCTCAATATTGACATATAATCGTTGGGAATAGAGGGAAAATTCTAGATAATAGGTAGCAAGGGAAGCATACTGGACTATTGCAGGTGTTTATTAGCTTTAAACCTTGAGCATATAGTTGGAGCGTTTGACAAGGCACTACATTCTGTGTAGTATCAGGACTGCAATTTGACTCACGTCGAGACATTTACTGAGATAGTGCAGAGAATTACCAAAGGGAAGATATGCGAGTTCATTCATTGCAGATGATGAGAGCATAGAGTTGTAGAATAAGACAGACCGTTAAAAATCACACTTTTTTCGTAATATAGGTTTATAAGGATTACTAAAAATCTTGACATGTCTGTCGGGTCGATGAATACTTATGTTTGCTCAGATGCAGTATTTATTGATATACGAGGGGTGATTGATAAGTTCGTTGCCTAAGGTAGAAGGAGTCAATTTTAGAAAACCTAGCACATACAATTTTCCTACATATACACACTTAGTCCAGCGGTCGTGGAGCATACGGATCCCTTCTTTGCAGAAGTCGGCGTCTTGGACCTCCAGAAGTGGACCACAGCATGGGGTGATTGATAAGTCCGTGGCCTAAGGTAGAAGGAAATGAGTTATTAACTTCAAACGTTCTGCATTTTCACTCAAAGAGTTAAACTGCACGAGCATGTAACGAGAGCTGCACAGTATAACACCTCCTTCTACCTTAGGCCACGTACTTATCAATCACCCCTGCTGTGGATCACCTGGAGGTCCAAGACGCTCTCGTTACATGCACGTGCAGTTCAACTCTGAGTGATAATGCAGAAAGTTTGAAGTTAATAACTCATCTCCTTCTACCGTAGGCCACGAACTTATCAATGAGCCCTTCTGTGGACCACTTCTACAAACGAGGGGATCCGTATGCTCCACGACTGTTGGACTATTGTGTATATATAGGAGGGGACTATGTTGAAAAATCAATGTGCTATGTTTTCTAAAATTGACTCCTTCTACCTTAGGCCACGAACATATCAATCACCCGTCGTATATCCCTCAACTTTCTGTCTTATTCAAAGATTCAGTGCAGTTTTTCCTGTTTCCCCGTATTTCCTCTTTGGCTTCTGGACCATCTTTCTATCGCGCAGAATCTTTCATGATATATGCCGAGCTGGCGCAAAAGCAGTCATCACCTCACATCTAATTCCTCTGAAAATGAGCGGAACCTTTCATTCTCTTTCTCTATTCTCCAGCCAATGCAAAATGTTTCTCTTTGTTACTGAAATGTTCGCGATTTGCAACACCTGGAAAGAAGCGTAAGCACTGCGTTTACAGTGGAGTCACTGCTCATCATTGGACCTCTCTAAGGCTGGTCAATCAACATTTACTGAATATAATTCTTTGGCAAATGACTAACTCATACTTATTCAAAATAATAAATTAGTACTTTGTACAAAGTTTCAATCTTCATAAAGTCAATTGCTGTTTGTACATACAGTACGTATACACACACATACATGCATACCCCGTCGAAAGCAAATTTTATCCACACACCTGGCGTCACAGCTACCCATTTCGTTGTTGTCGATTAAATGTCTCCTGCCGTGTGACTGCTGCAGCAAAAGAAAGACCTTAGCCATTGCAGCTGTGATTGCACCTGAAAGAGCAATCCCATTAGTTCCCTTTTTCAAACTCTCTCTGTTGCTCTCTCGCCCTCACTTACTCCAGTTTCTCTCTTAGACACACACACACACACACACACACACACACACACACACACACACACACACACACACACACACACACACACACACACACACACACACACACACACACACACACACACACACACACACACACACACACACACATTCATGCTGCTCCATGGCCACCACACTTGCACTTCTGGACGTGCATCTTACCACCCAGTGTAACTATACATTCCATTGCAGCCTTACTGATTCTACGTTTAACAATATCGTAAATTCCTTTATTACCAGTTTAATAACACCATAAAACATAGGTACTGAATTAGGCCCTTCAGCCCACCGAGTCTGCTTCGCCATGCCATCATGGCTTATCTCCGATCCCATTCAACCGCATACACCTGCATTCTCGACGTATCCTTTGATGACCTGACCGATGAGGAATCTATCAACATCCGACTTAAATATACCCACGGACTTGACCTCCACCGCATTCAGTGGCAGAGCATTATACAGATTCAATAATCTCTGGCTAAAAAAAATCCTCCTTACTTCTGTTCTAGAAGGTTGCCCCTCAGTTTTGATCCTGTTCCCCTCTAGTTCTGGATAAGCCGACCAGAGGAAGCATTACCTCCACATCCATCCGAACTAGTCCTTTCAACATTCGGTAGGATTCAATGGGACCGCTCCCCAACCCCCAGCATTTTTTAAACTTCAATGAGTACTGGCTCAAAGCTGCCAAGCGCATCTCATATGTTAACTTCATTAACTCCTTCATTCCCGGAATCATCCTCCTCGAGAAACTCTTGGACTCTCTGCAATGCCAACACACATTTTCCGAGATTCGAGACCCAAAACTGTTGACAATGCTGCAATTGCAGCCCGACCAGTGTTTTATGAAACCTCAACACTATTTCCTTGCTTTCATATTCTATTCAGGTTGAATTCTTTTTCAAGCTGCTGTGTAATGGTTAAACAATCAGGCACATAATAATACCAAGTAGAGCTCGCACGGATCTTTGAACCAACAGTGACAATCAAAAGATTTCGGATGTTCAGAAATTTGAATACTCCGATATCGGAAGATCACAATCTTGTTTTGGTTAGAAATTACATCTCCACCTCGCTGACAATCATCACTGGCGCAACTCAGGGATGTGACCACCGTTCTACTGTCTCTACATCAATGACTGTGTGGCCAGGCACAGCTCAAATGCCATCGTAAATTTTAACGATAGAACCGCTGTTCCCAGAATCTCAGAGGGTGGCGAGAGAGCGTGATATATCAGCTAACACACACACACACACACACACACACACACACACACACACACACACACACACACACACACACACACACACACACACACACACACACACACACACACACACACACACACACACACACACACACACACACACACACACTTATATGCCGTGATTGTTAAAAGCCTTCAGCAACTTTGGGAAAAATTCCCAACGGCTCTATGTAGCACAGCTAGAGTGATGAATAAGGCACACAGGATTCTTTTTCACATTAGACGTGGTATTGTGGCTAGTAGCAGTCAGTTCTCGGTACAGCTTCCTACTTGTTTTCAGGCCACTACGAGAATACTGTGCTTACTTCTACTTGCAACACCACAACAAGTGACAAGGTTGTTCTGAGCAGGAGGAGAAATTCAATGAGACTGTGCCCCAGATGGAATGTATCAAACATGAGTACAGAATTGATATATGTGGTTGACCTCGTTGTAGAAGATTATTTGAGGAGAATTTCCATGCTAAAAATGATATTGATGCCATGGAAGTCCTGTTCAAAGAATGATTCAACGTGTCAGAATGATAGAACCTGCAATACTTTGGAGTTTTCGACTTATAGTCATACAGCGTGGGAACAAGCCTTGCAGATTAACTCGTCTGTGCCAAACAAGGTGCAGACTAAGCTAGTTCCACTTGCCTAGGTATGACCCATATCACTCTAAACACTTTTTATCCATATATTTGTAAAGTGTCTTCACTTAGACGAATTGAGATATCCCCCAAAGAATTTAATGCATTACACAATAACACACTTATGAAAATAAACTGCTTATTGTAAATGTTATTGTTTTTTTTTCTTTATTGAATTATACCTGACGTGAGGGAGGGGACCTTGGCTACAAATGGCCCAGCGGAGCATCCTTCTAACGTAAAAGGACATAGTAATGCGATTACCAGTGCATGAGACAATTGGAACTGATCACCGCTTCTCATAGAAAATGCTGTCTCTAACAATCTACGACATAGCGAGGATTTACTATCCCGCACTTGCAGCGCTTGGAATTCCAGGTAAGTTATTAAAAAAAAAGATTACTACTTAATCATCACCGTATTTCTGTTTCATGTCTCAGTTAATGCTTTTCATCTGTCTGAAACACAGTTCCGTAATTAATTCTCCATTTTATTTATTGGTAAGTCTGGCATCGTCTCTTACTTTCAAATTTCCAAGGCGTAGGAAATTCGTTTCCGTCTTCGCAACTCTTTCCTATGATTTCCATGTCCTGCCGGAGGCCAGGACAGATCACTGTTTCACAGCTACCCAAGTGCCTCAACTTGCTTGATTACTAGGCTGCAGGGCCCAGGTAGATCGGTCCCGTGCTACGAACATATCTTCCTGCCGATATGGATTAATGAGCCATTCCTTTCGCAGACGTCGATTTATTGAAATATTTTAATTCTAAATTAAATGTCTCCTTTAATTTCTCTTTTCAGTTAATTTAACGGCGATTGTGATTCTGTCCCGTGGAAAGTGCGGTCTCTCCAAATCCGTAAGTCGCTACCGATGTCAGCAGCCGATTTCACGGTCGTGGTTATTGCTATCGTTGTGGAGCATACAAATACCATCTATCGCTACGCCACCTTTTTGCTCATCACTCCAATATGTTCGCTTACGAATGTCCTTAAAGTGGAACACACAGAGTGCTCCGTTTGGCTAACCGTTGCTTTCACGTTCGATCACTACGTCTCAATTTGCTGTCAAAACCGCCGGAAAAAATATTGTACCGCGAGAACAGCGACAAAAGTTATAGTAACGGTGGTGTTTGTGAGCTGTGTGAGGTGCATTCCATTTTACTTTGAAGCGGAGCCTTATGTAATAATTAACAATGTGCCTTGGCTTTGCGTCAAAATACCAGAATATTTTACTTCACCCCTGTGGAAAGGACACGAGTTGTTTGATAGCATCGTAACACCGTTATTACCAATTTCTGTTATTCTACTGTGAAACGGTTTAACAATCAGGCATATAATAGCGGCGATTAGAGTTCGCAGAGGTATCCGAAGCAACAGTGAGAATCAGAAGGATCCTGAAATTGAGAACCGGAGAAAATCAATGATTCTATTGTTCGCTCTTTCAGCCAATTTCTTATTACTGTGGATACCTTATGTAATACATTTCATGAACTGGCAAGCTGTGAATAACACCTACACAGACAAATATTTGAATACTCCGATATATATCTTTCAGCAATCGGGAGTAATGCTAAAGTTTCTCTGTTCCTGTACGAACACGTGCATCTACGGACTGACGCAACGGAAATTCAGAGAGGAACTGAAAAAGGGATTAACGTGTGTATTTACATTAAACGGCTTGTTGTGTAAGTAAAAGAAAATTCACCTGAAAGCAGCTTGGCTGTATAACCAAATAAATATTCCAAAGGTTTTGAAATTTTCAGAAGCAAGCCATTAACGTACGACAGGGTGTTATCGACCTCAAAGAAACAGTTGAGCTAAAATTTTGTAAAGATCCATTACGTGAGGAGCTAAGTAACACAGTCACTGGTGACATAATTGCTTTGTCGCTATGACTTCAAAGAGAGGGCAATGAATTGCACACTTCATGGTGTCGATGTTTTTAATCAAAATATTAAAAGAGGATAAAGATGTGGAAGAGTTCCATTGCTAATCAGTGAGAATTCCACCGATGCTCTCAGAGGACAGGGAGGCTCATCAACCCACATTTGCGCAGAAAGCAACCATAGGAGAGAAGCAATAATTCTGACTTGGTGACGTTATTGGTTTCCCAAATAGGTTCCGGGCGATGAAGAAACAGGCATCTAAATGCATTGGAAGCTGTAAAAACAAGATTGTCGTATTTGGTGACTTTGTATTCCCCAAAGTGCCGTGGGTTCTCATAAGTTCCAAAGGCTTCGATGGGAAGAATTTCTCGCGCCCATTCAAGAGCGTTTGATTGACCCGGCAGGTAGAAGATGTATTATACTGTGTTTTCAATAGACAATAGACAATAGGTGCAGAAGTAGACCATTCGGCCCTTCGAGCCTGCACCGCCATTTTGAGATCATGGCTGAAGAATTACTATCAATACCCGGTTCCTGCCTTGTCCCCATATCCCTTGATTCCCCTATCCATAAGATACCTACCTAGCTCCTTCATGAAAGCATCCAGAGAATTGGCCTCCACTACCTTCCGCGGCAGTGCATTCCAGACCCCCACAACTCCCTGGGAGAAGAAGTTTTTCCTTAACTCTGTCCTAAATGACCTACCCCTTATTCTCAAACCATGCCCTCTGGTACTGGACTCTCCCAGCATCTGGAACATATTTCCTGTCTCTATCTTGTCCAATCCCTTAATAATCTTTTATGTTTCAATCAGATCCCCTCTCAATCTCCTTAATTCCAGCGTGTACAAGCCCAGTCTCTCTAATCTCTCTGCGTAAAACGGTCCAGACATCCCAGGAATTAACCTTTGTGAATCTACGCTGCACTTCCTCTACAGCCAGGATGTCCTTCCTTAACTCTGGAGACCAAAACTGTACACAATACTCCAGGTGTGGTCTCACCAGGGCTCTGTACAAATGCAAGAGGATTTCCTTGCTCTTGTACTCAATTCCCTTTGTAATAAAGGTCAACATTTCATTAGCCTTCTTCACTGCCTGCTGCACTTGCTCATTCACCTTCAGTGACTGATGAACAAGGACTCCGAGATCTCTTTGTATTACTCCCTTACCCAACTCTATACCGTTCAGATAATAATCTGCCTTCCTGTTCTTACTCCCAAAGTGGATAACCTCACACTTATTCACATTAAACGCCATCTGCCAAGTATCTGTCCACTCACCCAGCCTATCCAAGTCACCTTGAATTCTCCTAACACCCTCATCACATGTCACACTGCCACCCAGCTTAGTATCATCAGCAAATTTGCTGATGTTATTTTCTATGCCTTCATCCAAATCGTTAACGTAAATGGTAAA
This sequence comes from Hemitrygon akajei, assembly GCF_048418815.1. NCBI lineage: Eukaryota > Metazoa > Chordata > Chondrichthyes > Myliobatiformes > Dasyatidae > Hemitrygon > Hemitrygon akajei. The sequence goes on from NC_133147.1 coordinate 58,925,077, forward strand.
CAGCTGTGGTCCCAATACCGAGTCCTGTGGCACCCCACTAGTCACCACCTGCCATTCCGAGAAACACCCATTCACCGCTCCCCTTTGCTTTCTATCTGCCAACCAGTTTTCTATCCATGTCAATGCCTTCCCCCCGATGCCCTGAGCTTTGATTTTACCCACCAATCTTCTATGTGGGACCTTATCAAATGCCTTCTGAAAATCGAGGTGCACTACATCCACTGGATCTCCCCCGTCTAACTTCCTGGTTACATCCTCGAAAAACTCCAACAGATTAGTCAAGCATGATTTACCCTTGGTAAATCCATGCTGGCTCGGCCCAATCCTATCACTGCTGTCTAGATATGCCACTATTTCATCCTTAATAATGGACTCTAGCATCTTTCCCACCACCGATGTCAGGCTGACAGGTCGATAGTTCTCTGTTTTCTCCCTCCCTCCTTTCTTAAAAAGTGGGATAACATTAGCCATTCTCCAATCCTCAGGAACTGATCCTGAATCTAAGGAACATTGGAAAATAATTACCAATGCATCCGTAATTTCCAGGGCCACCTCCTTTAGTACCCTAGGGTGCAGACCATCTGGACCTGGGGATTTGTCAGCCTTCAGTCCCATCAGTCTTCTCATCACTGTTTCCTTCCGAATGTCAATATGTTTCATTTCCTCTGTTACCCTATGTCCTTGGCCCATCCATACATCTTTGAGATTGCTTGTGTCTTCCTTAGTGAAAATAGATCTAAAGTACTCATTAAATTCTTCTGCCATTTCTCTGTTTCCCATAACAATTTCACCCAATTCATTCTTCAAGGGCCCAACATTGTTCTTAACGATCTTCTTTCTCTTCACATACCTAAAAAAGCTTTTCCTATCTTCCTTTATATTCCTGGCTAGCTTGCGTTCGCACCTCATTTTTTCTCCCCGTATTGACTTTTTAGTTAAGTTCTGTTGTTCCTTAAAAACTTCCCAATCATCTGTCCTCCCACTCACCTTAGCTCTGTCATATTTCCTTTTTTTTTAATGCTATGCAGTCTCTGACTTCCTTTGTCAACCACTGAGGCCCCTTTCCCCCCTTTGAATCCTTCCTTCTCTGGGGGATGAACTGATTTTGCACCTTGTGCATTATTCCCAAGAATACCTGCCATTGCTGTTCCACTGTCTTTTCTGCTAGGCTATCCGTCCAGTCAACTTTGGCCAGTTCCTCACTCATGGCTCCATAGTTTTCCCTGTTCATCTGCAACACTGACACCTCCGAGCTGCCCTTATCATTCTCAAATTGCAGATAAAAGCTTATCATACTGTGATCACTACCTCCTAATGGCTCCTTTACTGCGAGATCGCTTATCAAATCCTGTTCATTACATAACACTAAATCCAGAATAGTCTTGTTCCTGGTCGGCTCTCGCACAAGTTGTTCCAAGAATGCATCCCGTAGGCACTCTACAGACTCCCTATCCTGTGGTCCAGCACCAACCTGATTCTCCCAGTTCACCTGCATGTTGAAATCCCCCATAACTACTGCGACATTAGCTTTGCCACATGCCAATGTTAACTCCCTATTCAACTTGCACCCAACATCCATGCTACTGCTTGGTGTCCTGTAGACAACACCCATTTGGGTCCTTTTGCCCTTACTGTTCCTCAGTTCTATCCACACAGACTCTACTTCTCCTGACCCTATGTCCCCCCTTGCAAAGGACTGAATCTCATTCCTCACCAACAGGGCCAGCCCACCGCCTCTGCCCACATATAGGAGCACAGTTAGGTCATCGATTGTGCTCCGCCATTTCATCCAATTTTCCTCTCAGCCCCAGTCTCCTGCCTTCGCACCATATCCCTTCATGTCCTGACTAAACAAGAATCTATCAGCCTCTGCCTTTAATATAAATAAATATTGGGCCTCCGCAGCTGTTAGTGGTGAAGAATTCCACAGATTCATCATTCTGTGGGTAAAGAAATTTCTCCTCATCTCCTTTCTGAAAGGAAGTCCCTCTATTCTGAGGCTATTGCCTCTGGTCTTAGACTATTGCCTCTGGTCTTAGTCTATCCCACCATAGGAAACATTTTACCACACTGCCTCCATCAAGGACATTCACCATTCGATAGGTTTAAAAGAGGTCACCGCTCATTCTAATGAACAGTTGTGGGACCCTTGTCTGAGAAAGGATGTGCTAAACAATGAATACAGAACCAGAACAATCAAATGCTCTTTATATGACACGCCATTCAATTCTGGAATCCTTTTCGTGAACCTCTTTTGGACCGTCTCCAGGTTTAGCACATCCTTTCTCAGACAAGGGTCCCACAACTGTTCACAATACTTCAATGGAGGTATCACCAGTGATTTGTAAGGTCTCAAAGTTACATCCTTGCTTTTATATTCTGGTTCTCGTTAAATTAAAGGTTACATTATATTTGCCTCCCTCACCAAAGACTAAACCTGCAAATTAACCTTCAGAGAATCCTGCAGAAGGACCTCCAAGTCCGTTTGGACCTCAGTTTTTTTTAAAAATTGACTCTCCATTTACATAATAGCCAACTCTTTCTTTGTTTCTACCAAAGTGCACGATCCCGACCCTGTATTCCATCTGCCATGTCTATGCCCATTCTATTCATCTGTCTGAGTCTTTCTGTAGCCTCTCTACCTCCTCAAACTACCAACCCATCCAACTATCTTAACATCGTCTGAAAATTTTGCAACAAAACCATCATCTCCATCATCCAAATTATTGATACATAACGAAAAAAGAATCGGTCCCAACACAGACATCCTGTGGCACACCACTAGCCATCGGCATCAAAGCTATAAAGACTCCCTTTATTCATACACTTTGCTTCCTGCCAATCTGCCACTGATTTAAGTGTGTCCACATCAGTAACCTGTACAACTAGAGCTAAATATCCCAGACAAATATCCTTTTCATTTACCATCCTAGTATTTGTCGCGAATACCTGCGTAATGATCTGACTATACACTAAAACATCTAGAACCTTCTGAAATTTACTCCTTTACTGCTACTCGTCATCAGGCATTAGCAGGTCCTATTATTGAAGATATCAACACAGAGGCGACATTTCAGGAGGTGACATTCATCATCAGGAAGTACTGGACCTTGGCGACCTACACATTAAAGTTCAACAAAATTTGATCCATACCGCAATCCGGTTCTCGATGCGATTGAAGAAAAAAGATAACGATAAATTTGAAAATATTTACTTCAGCTGACTCTAATGTTATACTTATCATTGATCGCTTTGTGGTGTAAACTATATATAATTTATCTTAATTTAAACTTGTCTTGTTCGCCACGTTTGTAATGTTCGTAGCTGCTTTTGGAAAGCGCAAATTTAATGACACTTATATCTTGGGTACGGATGACCTGGGCAATAACCGTGGTGAAAGTTAAATAATAATTAACGTTTGGTTTGTTTTACTGGAGTGCGAAACCTCACACGTGCCCGCAATAGACTCAATATAATCATGATGTCTGCATCACAACACGACCTTTCTTCGGGTTAGCAGTAAAATTGGAACCAGTTTAATTCGTCAAGTTCATTCATCTAAATACTCAGCAATTTTGTGCGAAGATCAATCACTAATTGTGGTACATAACTAATTAACACCTTCCACACCAAAATACCCCAGTTTCACACTTAATGTCTCGCTTGTGCCGCTAGGTTTCGATCCATGGTTTCATAAGCATTTGAAATCTTAGGACAACTCATCAAACAATAATTAATATGGGGCGGGGGGGTGGGGAGACAGTTCAAGTATCAAAATAGATCCACCTGCAAAAGCGATTGAATTAATCAGATGAACCATTCCACGATAGAGGACACTGAACGTTTTGTCATTCTCCTAGAAAAACTGAAGTGACAAGTTCAGAAATGAAGAGCGAGGGAAACATTTCTGGATTGCAGAACTATAGATTAATGATTAACACCACCAAGAGATTTACATCCTTTTACCTGGCACTCCAACGCAGGCCAGAACGGGATAGTAAATGGACTCTATCCGGTGTATTAGAGGATATTCCATCCTGGTGAGAGGCAGCGGCTTTTACTGAACTGCAATCCTTAGCCACGACACGCAGTTTGATCGGATGCATCATAAGAAGCCCTAATTTATACAGAAAATTAAATCTCCACTGACATGGTGGCAAATTTCTTTTACGTTGTTGGTTACGGTCTCATAAACAAATACATTATGTCAGCACCAGTGATCTTTGTGTAAATACATCGCTTCCCTGCGCTATACATATTTATATATATGAGTCTTTTTGGTAAACAAGGTGGAAAGCTCTAAACGCCTTGAAAGATTTCGTTTTTGTTTGTCGAATTGCACTGCATATATTCATCCGCTGCTGATTCGGTAAAAAGAGGAAAGAATACTGAGGTTGGTAACTGCATTTCAAAAGCAAACCTTTTCCTTCAAACATTCTCTTCCTGGCCCAGCCTGAAGAACCCCAATCAGTACCACGCCGCACTAGAAATAAATACGTCAGTTTTTTTTGTTTGTGTTATATCGGCTCTTTTACATGTTTGTGTATTCCGTGTGAATGATGTGCATACGTTGCCATGGCTAACAGGAAAGGACAGTATTTTAAGGTGATTGTGGGGGGTATGTGGCAGTGGTTCAGACAAAGTTTCTTTTTGCTCAGTAAATTTATGTCAGAGGCATGAATTGCTCGGGCTTGTGAGGGCGGCAGCTACATTCTCGAAATTTAAATTAAAGAAGCTAGGCACATGGTTGAAGGAAACCTGGAGTGGCATGTGGGAGGGAAGGCTTAGATTGATCTTGGAGTAGTTTAAAATGTCGGTGCAGCATTCCAGTTCGACACTATGTTGTATCACGTTCTATGTGCTTATGTTACTGCTACTATGTTAGTAATAAAACGAAACTTTGCATTGCACCTTTGCATGCATGCACTTGTGCATGTGGATGTTAGCCCACCGTTGACTTTGACAATTGCAATCAATGAAGGATCGTTGTTGGACATCAGGTGTCAAGCATGGTTTCCTTAAGGAAAACTTGCCGACATTGGCCTATTTTATCACCTGCCGCCAAGAAACCCGAAACCCCGTTCACAATTTTCAGTCCTCCGGAACCGTGCCAGAATATAAAAAGACCATTACTAATGCTCTCATAATCTCTTCAGGTACCTCCTTCAGAATCCAGGTGTATAATCGATCTCGTCCAGGTGACTTACCTGCCTTCAGAACTTCCAGTTTTCCAAGCACCTTTTCTCTATTAATAGCAAGAGCAGACACATCTGTCCCCTGCCCATCTCAAACTTCCAGCATACTGCTAGTATCTTCTGCAACGAAGAATGACGCAACATAGTTACTCAGTTCGCCTGCCATTTCGTTGTTCCCCATTAGTACCTCTCCAGTGTCCTTTCCCAGTAGTCCAGTGTTCACACTCGCCTCTCCTTTACCCTTTATATATCTGAAAAAAAAGCCTTTGGTATCCTCTTGATATTATTGGCTTCATATTATTATATTCATTTTCCCCTTATGAATTTTGTTTTTGCCTTCTGTTGGTTTTTAAAAGTTTACCACCCCCCGACTTTCCACTATTTTTTGCTTTATGATTTTGGCCTCTCTTTTCCTTTAGTGTTGCCTTTCGTTCCCTTGTCAGCCGCAGTGGTGTATTCCTGCCTTTAGAATACTTTTGCTATTTTGTGATGCATCTATCCTGCGCCTTCCGAATTCATCCAAAAACTCCAGCCATAACTATTCTGTCCTCAGTCCTGTTAGTGCTCCTTCCAATCAACTTTGGCTAGCTTAGCTTTCCTGTCTCTGTAATTCCCTTCACTCCACTGAAATAATAACGCCAGTGACGTTAGTTTCTCCCTCTGAAATTGCAGGTTGAAGTCCAATGTATTATCATCCCTGCTTGCCACGGGTTCCTCTGCCTTGGGCTCTCGAATAATTACGGTTCATTACATAACACCACTAGTCACTGGCAGCCAACCAGAATGTCTCCTTCGTTCCCACTCGCTGCCTCCTGCCTGTCAGCCATCCCTCTATCCATGTCAATATCTTTCCTCTAACACCATAGAGTTTTATCTTGTTAAACAGCCTCATGTGTGGCACCTTAACAATGCCTTTTGAAAATCCAAGAAAATGATAACCACTGCTTCCTTACCCACCCTACATGATACGTCCTCGAAGAATTCTAACAGATTTATTAGCAAGATTTCCCTTCACAGAAACCATGCTGACTTTGAATCTGTTCAAGCACACAAGTTGTTTGTAAAGTTCAAGCACAAGCTGCTCAAAAAACCATCTCATAGGCATTCAACAAACGTCCTCTCTTACGATCTGACACTGACCTGATTTTCCCAATCCCCTTGCCTATTGAAGTTCCCCATTACAATTGTTTCATAACCCTTATTACATTCCTTTCCAACTCCCTTTGTAATCGGAATCTCACATCTTGGCTACTTTTTGGAGGTATATATATATGTGTGTGTGTGTGTGTGTGTGTGTGTGTGTGTGTGTGTGTGTGTGTGTGTGTGTGTGTGTGTGTGTGTGTGTGTGTGTGTGTGTGTGTGTGTGTGTGTGTGTGTGTGTGTGTGTGTGTGTGTGTGTATAAAATTCCCCTGATGTGTTTTTAACTCGAAATCCCGATTAGCTCCGGCATACAGTGGAATAATCATTTCCAATTAAACCACCAAAGCAGTATTTCCAAAATTTTCTTTAAACCATTTGCTAGTTCATCCGAGCCATCGTTCATCTGAAATGTTTGATGATTCCGTTATTAATGGGAAACAAGAGGAGAAGAATAGCAAGATCGTAATTATCAAACCAGAACCGTCATATTTGCCTTACCATTTCGTTTGATTTTGACCGATTAATGCATGACGTTCTCCAATTCTGTGCCAGATCTACAAATACTCAATTCGTCGCCCATGCATTATCTATTTCATCCCAAAATATATCTAATATTTAGTCTTTGAGGGCATCAAGTACACCATATTCCAGAGCTTCGCCAGTCTCTCCGCCCTTCAGTATTAAATATACAGTTCCTGTTCTTTGTCTTCCTCGTCATTCGATCTTCACTTTGTCAACACTAATCCTTGGTTAAATTTTATTCTTCTGCACGCAGATAAATACAGCCAGAGCATTTCGAATTTTCTTGGTAGAATATACGTCTAACCTTTGGACTTACGCCAATATAGTTACATGTTTTGCATTAGTAAACGAGACTTAATACTCTTCCCAGGATTCCTTTTCCTTCCTAGAATTTGTTGCACCTGAATAATTATCTGATACATGCAGTAAAACAAACTATGTCATTCAGAACTTTATTCATTGGCAGTTATACGCAAAGATGTATCTTGAATTCCTGACTGTCTCAGGAAGCCACACAGCTTATCAAGGCGACATCCATCTTGAGAGAACATCCACACCCAGGCCATGCCCTTTTCTCATTGCTCATATTAGGCAGGAAGTGTTGGAGCTTGAAGGCCTCTACATTATCGTCCAACGGTAGCTTTTTCCATACTGCATTATGTCCTCAAACCGACTAACAAATCTCGATGATATTTGTGTAAAATGGGGAAAATATGTTCCGCATCGTACACCAATGTCCTTGTACTTATTTTGTTTATTTTGACCTGCAATATATTTATAAATTATCTTAAGTTAAACTTATACTGTTTGTCACGTTTCTAATGTACTTATGTTGCTGCTGTTGTGAAGCACTAATTTTAATCACATTTATATCTCGTGTATGCATGCCCATGAAAACAAAACTTGATATGCTTTCACTTCATCTTGCTATTCCTCGCACGAAACTCCATATCCAATTACAGTACAACAATATCCTTTTACCTATCTTCACATCATCATGGAATACGCATTCGTAATTCTTCAGGGTTATTAATGTAAATATTTAACAATTTGATACTATGAACAGGGGGGGATGGGTTGTACAAAAAAGCCGGATTGCACCTGAATCTGAGGGGGATGAATATTCCTGTGGGCAGGTTTACTAGAGCTGTTGGGAGGCTTTAAACTAATATGGCAGCAGGGATGTGACCCAGGATGATAGCGCTAAGGATGAGCCAGCAGGTCTACAAGTAGATGATGAATGCAGCACGGATGGACAAGTCAATGATTGGGTACAAATTTAGACAGAACAATGAGGTAAACTGCACCATAGAGGCAAAATTCAAAAGAGTAAAGAAAGCATTACTGAAGGTGCTATATTTAAATATTCGTAGCATTCGGAATAAGGTGGACGAGCTTGTGGTACAATTTAAGTTTGTTCGGTATGAAGTTCTGACATCACAGAGTCATGACCGAAAGAAGGCCATAGTTGGGAGCTTAACATCTAAGGATATACTTTGTATCGAAAAGACAAGCAGGAAGTCATACGCGGCGGTGTGGTTCTGTTGGTAAAAGATGGAATTACATGTTTAGAAGGAAGTGACAGAGGGTCACAGAATGTTGCATCTTTGGAGGTGGAGTTAAGAAAGTGCAAAGGTAAAAACTGGAATCATATACAAGTTTATGTCTCCAAATAGTAGCCAAGACGTAGGGTTGAGATTGCAGAGGGAGCTGGAAAAAGCATGTAATAAAGGAACTTGAAAAGTGCAAGCGCTAATATTAAGCATATCTATTGCAGTATCCTGTTATTTCAGTCAATTGACCTGGGTAGGTTTTTTCACGGTTAGTGATATTAACTGAGTTTAGTGAGCTGTGGTCTCGTTGTCTGCGCCGTCTGTTTCGCTGAACAGTCTGCTCCGATCCGGTATTTCGGCGATAGGTCGTCCGAACCCCCCACTCCTTCATTTCTATTTGAATACACCGAGCGTTCCTCCGTCCAAACTTAGCATTATTGTTGTTTTGTGGACTGTATGAACTGGGGGTCAAGTCTTTGATGATACCAGAGTCGGAATCGGACAACTTGAATTGGAGCCTTGTATTGTAGCTTTGGTGACCTGTAGCAAGTGGTATGCCACTGGGAATAGGTGCTGCGTCCTTTATTAGTCTTTACAATGATTAGTGATTTGGAAAGGAATGTAGCTGGCCTGGTTGGTATCTGTTGGCAGCAGAAAATATGGTGACATTCCGGAAAGCGAAAAAGTCGTCTTCGTTTACAACAGGATATGACTAGAAACTTGGACAAGGAATGACTGACTGAATTTATGACAAACAAATGTAACATGATGCAGTGTGCAAAGATAAACCAGAACACGAAATAGTGTACCACTTTGACATGCAGTTCAACAACGTACAGACAGAGTTGGAAGAATAAAACTTATGGTATGGTTATATTCAACGGTTGAAGCACTGAGTTTTGGAGCTTTGGCCATATATTAACATCATACAATACGTTGCTTACACTATGGGTAGGATGCAATTTCGTGAGAACGAGTGGATATTTATATGTCTATAAAGAAGATAATTGTAGAAAAAAATTTCAGTAGTGGATAGAAATAAAACAACGTAAGGTCAAAAACAACAGTTCAGCTGGTGGAACGGTCGCCTCTTACCCGAGTTTTATACCGTCGTTTTTTCTTCCGAAGACTTGTGGGTTTATGGATTCATGGTCTTATAGAGTTAACCCACACAAATTCTCCCCTAATTTGTGGTTCGTGGAATGATGATTGGAATAGGCAGAAGATCTGGAGCAAGTACATCGGGATTTGAGTAGATCTGGGTTAAACTGATGTTTAGTTGTTACTAACTCTGATTTCAGAGATTGCGAGGAGTTTGACTTAGCATTTTGATTATTGATTCTTAATGATTTAATTGTAAGACGAACAACACATCGTTTACTGCCGAACAGCCAATGATTTTAGATGTGATGCAGATCATCGTGAATTTCTTGCAATTGTTTTTGTCCACGCCTTTCAAGTTTTTGTAGATTCATCTGTCACGTTTTATGATGCGTCGTTTAATCTGATATTGCAGCTTCCCTTCATCCTAATCCGAGCAATTGTGCTCCAAGTGTCCCTCACACGTTGAACAGACAGTCATGCCTCATTTACAGTAAAAGATAATTCAGAATATGTAGAGAGGCCGAGTACAGGATAGTCTATGGTAGATATGGTGCTAGGCAACGAACCAGGTGAGGTGCTAGATCTCTAGGCGATTGAGCATTTTGGAGACAGTGACCACAATTCCCTGACTTGATAGGAATGGGAACAGATGGTATGGAGATGTACTTAACTGGGAGCGGAAGGATTTATGATGGTATTAGGCAGGTACAGGCGGGTAAATTGAGAATAAACGTTCTCAGAGTAAAGCATAATGGAATATTGAAGTTGATTAGGGAGAAGTTATATTTATGTCTGAATAGGTTTGTCCTATTATGTCGTAGAACAGTAGGGTGCAGGAAACATGGTATATCTGGACAATGGAAGAAAGAAGCATACTTAAGGATTAGAAATCAAATATATAAGGGACTTATAGAGACAGCCAGGATGAAGTTTATTAATGGATTTAGGAGGGCTATAAAGAATCCTACTTTTCGAGTAGGATTCAGGAAAATCCTAGGCGTTCAACAGTAACGTGACAAAGCGGAGAATGAGGAAATAATGTGCAGGACCTAAAAGAAGAAGAAACGTATGATTGGGGCGTGAGGATTTAATAATACGTTGTGTGAGTATACACCAGTGAGAAGGGTCTTGACGATTGTGAGGATAGTAAAAATGGCTGATATGCCAGAAAATCCGATTTACAGAAAGAGCATGTCCTGAAAATTTTGAAAACTTTAGGATAGATAGTGTATGTTCCCAGAGCTATATGGGATATACCCCAGGTTATACAGGGAAGCGAGTGAGGGAAGAGATCGTTGCACCTTTGATGCTGATATCTGTGTTCTCATTGGTCATATGAGTAGTACCAGATTATTGGTGGTTGACAAGGTCTTCTTCCTTTATTGAAGAAAGGAAATTTGGATAATTCTGGAAGTTTATTTCAGTGGGTCTTTCTTCAGTTATAAGAATGTTTTTAGATAGAGGATTTGCTGGTATTTGGAGAAGCGGAGTCTGATTAGGGATAGTCAGCATGGTTTATGAGTTGTAGATGATGCCTCACGAGTCTGAGTAATTTCTTTGAGGCCATGACAAAGCACATTAATGAAGACGATAAGTGTTTGTGGTGGATATTGGTTTTATTGAAGTTTTCGATAAGGTTTCGCATAGTAAGCTCATTAAGAACGTTGGGATGCAGGCAACCCTACGAGTAAGCTCAATATAGATTTGCTCATAGAAGACAGAGGATGATTTATTTGGTGCATTTTCTGCCTTTTGGGAAGTTTATCTTCAGTTCCTGTGATATGGAATGCAAGTACACTAAAGTTATAGTGCACTGTATGAAATATTGATTAAGTGTCATGTAGAGTACTTAGCAAGTTTCTAATCAGTGAATTATATGAAGAATGAGATTGCACCTTAATATTGTCTATGACATTTAATTTGAAATACTGAAGAAGCTAGATGATCTATGCATATTTCTCTTGGACCACAGGGTTAATTATGAGAATACTTCAGTCAGGATGGTGAGAGGAGAGAGGGAGCATTGCATCTGATGTCGATCTTGGCCCGTCCAGGAATACGGGCATAGCGCGGTACAGCAGGGAAACGATCCTTTGGCCAGAGTGCTGTCAACCATTTATCCATCCGCACGACTCCAATTTGTCTGTAGTAGGACTGCATTCTCTTCTGCTTTGTCATCTCTATGTCTAAAAGACGTTTTTTTAGGGTAGTGGTTATATCCAAATGAACCCTCTCCTGACCGCATATTGCCGATATCAGCACTCTATTTTTTATATTCAAAACCTCAAATTCTCCACCCTATGAGCTTAAGCTTTCTTGCTTATCATAACCGACTATACGGGGATAATGATTTTCTTTGTTTTGCTTGAAACGCATTCAGATAATAAACTATTTCTCAAGAACCAATTGTCAGAGATGTTCTTCTGCCCGCCACTGTTGTAACCCGTGTTTGTTTGAGTTACTATCGCCTTCCTGTCAGCTTGAACCATTCTGCCATTCTTCTCTGATCTCTTTAATTAAGAAGATTTCTTTTTTTCACAAGCATAACTACCACTTACTGGATGATTTTGTTTTTTCCCACCATTCTCTGTGAACTTTAAAGATTATTATCGTAAGTGAATATCGCTGCAAATCAGCAGTTTCAAACCACCCCGTCTGGCACCAACAATCATTCCAGTGTCAAATTTCTTTGTTGATCTGATGTTTAGTCTGAACAACATGCGAACCTCTTGACAATATCAGCATAATATATACATTCGGTTGTTCAAACATGATTGGTTCATTAGATATTTATATTAACGAGCAGATGTATAGGTGTATATAATACAGTGGCCACTGAAGTTACAGAAATGGAATATAAGCCATTCATTTTCGATGGACCAATCGCAATAAAATTACGTCCAGTCATTCTTTATATGGCCTGTTTCAATGTTGCTTTAGAACCATAGAATCATAGAAGATTACAGCACAGAAGCAGGCCTTTTGGCCCTTCTCGGCTGTGCCGAACCATTTTTCTGCCTAATCCCACTGACCTGCACCTGGACCATATTCCTTCATACACCTCTCATCCATGTACCTGTCCAAGTTTTTCTTAAATGTTAAAAGTGAGCCCGCATTTATCAGTTCATCTGGCAGCTCATTCCACATTCCCACCACTCTCTGTGTGAAGAAGCTCCCCCTATAAACTTTTCCCCTACACCCTCAACCCATGTCCCCTGTTTTTTTTCCTCCGCCAGCCTCAGTGGGAAAAGACTGCACACATTCACTCTATCTATATCCATAAGAATTATATATACTTCTATCAAATCTCCCCTCTTTCTTCTACGCTCCAGCGAACAAAGTCCTAACCTATTCAACCTTTCTCTGTAACTCAGTTTCTCAAGGCAACATCCTTGTAAATGTTCTCTACACTTCTTCAACCTTATTAATATCTTTCCTGTAATTTGATGACCAAAACTGCACACAATACTCCAAATTCGGCCTCGCCAATGCCTTATACACCCTCACCATAACATTCCAACTCTTATACTCAATACTTTGATTTATAAAGGCCAATGTATCAAAAGCTCTCTTTATGAACCTACCTACCTGCGACGCCACTTTTAGGGAGTTTTGTATCTGTATTCCTAGATCCCTCTGTTCTAATGCACTCCTCAGTGCCCTACCATTTACCTTGTATGTTCTACCCTGGGTTCTCCTTCCAAAGTGTAATACCTCACACTTGTCTGAATTAAATTCCATCTGCCACTTTTCAGCCCGTTTTTCCAGCTGGTTCAAATCCCTCTGCAAGCTTTGAAAACTTTCCTCACTGTCCACTACACCTCCAATCTTTGTAGCATCAGCAAATTTGCTGATCCAGTTTATCACATTATCATCCAAATAATTGACATAGATGACAAATAACAATGGACCCAGCATTGATCCCTGTGGCACACCACTATTCATAGGCCTCCACTCAGAGAAGCAAACCTCCACGACCACTGTCTGGCTTCTTCCTTTGAGCCAACGTCCAATCCAATTTACTACCTCTCCGTTTATACCAATTCTTCTTAACTAACCTCCCATGCGGGACCTTGTCAAAGGTCTTACTGAAGTCCACGTAGACAACATCCACTGCCTTCCCTTTATCCACTTTCCTGGTAACCTCCTCGAAAAACTCTAATAGATTTGTTAAACATAACCTACCACGCACAAAGCCATGTTGACTCTCCCTAATAAGTGTCTGTCTTTCCAAATACTTGCAGATCCTGTCTCTTAGTACTCCTTCCAATAATTTACCTACTACCGACGTCAAACTTACCGGCCTATAATTTCCCGGATTACTCTTAGCGCCTTTTTTAAACAATGGAACAACGGAACAACATGAGCTATCCTTAGAGCCTTTTTTTAAACAACGGAACAACATGAGTTTTAATTTATCTCTATGAAGTAGGAATATATTTCCAGTCCATTTTCCCTTCAGGAAGGAAGTACAGGGGCCTCAATTCCTACACCATAAGGTTCTGGAACAGTTATTACCCTTCAGCCACTAGGTACTTGAACGAAAGGTGATAACCTTGCTCATGCCATCAATGACCAAGTGGCATGTGTGAATCCTATGGACTCACTGTTAAAGCTGCTATCGATATTTGTAAGTTATTCATTGAGTGTTATTATTAATTTTTTCTTCTGTTTGTATTTTCAAAATCTGTGTTCGTTGAACTTTCATTGTTATCCGTTTTTCATTGATTGTAGTGCATTTGTTTCTATTCACTGTGAATGTGGGTAACAATATCGATCAAATATAATTTCAAGCACATGGTGGCATAAGCTTTTTTATATAAGGGGATTCTAATGTCGAACGAAACGCGTTTCATATTTCAGAGTGCAATGGTATCTGGGTTCGATACAATGACGCTTTGATTGTTTACATGCTCATATGTGCTAACAATCACCCTTGCAGAAACGTTATACCGATATCAATGCTATATGACTGAATTAAATATTTCATTTGTCAAAATTGCATCTAAAAACGTTTTGTCTTTGTGGCAAATAACAATCCTGAACGGCTAGATTGCTAGCGGCACGGCTGACAGTGGTACGGCCTCAAAGCCGCAGCGACACGGGTTCTCTCCCAACCTCTGGTATTTTCTGTGCGAAGTTCGCACGTTTTTTGTCGCCAGCGTGGGCTCCACAATGCGTCGCAAAGACACGTGGCGCGCTTTTGAATTGGTCTTGAAACTTGCTATTAACGTGTGGATGAGTGGTGGAATATTCGGGGAGCTGTAGGAATCAAGAAACGGAATCATTTCAGGATTATTGTGATAGGGTGGCTATTGTATTGCGCAGTCTCCCGTTTCTAGGAATGTGATGCTCGAACCCACTTTTATATTTTTAGAGATGGGATTTTCTTTTCTGCTACAGGAAAGAGAGTTAAGCCCCTGAGTATTTCTCGCTCATTCATCTAGAGCCCGGCGAAGAATGTCTTCAGTTTATATAACTGTCCATCCATCGTAAACAGGAATTTCGCTCCGCTCTTCAGCTCCTCTCTAAACCTTTTCTGCGTCAGTCCATAAATGCAGGTGTTGGTGCAGGAACTGAGAAACTGAAGCTTGAACCCAGCCTGCTGTGTAATGTACGCCGGGTTATTCAAATACTTGTCCCTGTAGTACATATTTTGCACTTGCCACTTGAATGAATGCACCACGTATGTCAGCCACAGTAGTATGAAATTCGCCGATATAGCGAACAGTAAAATCATCGACTTTCTGCGGTTCTCCACCTCCGGATCCTTTTGATTCTCGCTAGTACTCCGGAGCTCCCGGCGTACCTTATTGGCCGCTATGATATGTCTCACGGTTAAAGCATTGAAAAGAAGAATCAAGCAGATAGGCAATAGTGGTGTCATTATGCTGTCAATTAGCTCTCGAGTCCTCCACACGGGCGACGTGAAGTACTCAGGCTTTGGAATGCAGTACCAGGGAACGCGATTAATGACAACTTGAGGGTTGACGGCAAAGAAAAATGGAAGGCTCCGCGCGCAGCTCCCGATACAAATTACGACTATCACTGTAAGTGCTGTTCTCTCGGTGCAGTATTTTAGCCGCAGTTTCTGGCAGCAAATAGCTATGAAACGGTCGAAGGTGAAAGCGACAGTGAACCAGACCGAGCAGTCGAGCGACGCGAACCTCAGCACCAGGGTGAATGAGCAGACAGGAGTGATGAACATAAACTTGACAAGCAGAAACATATTGTTGATCTGCTCCACCGTCACGGGAATGATCACCACCATCAGGTCCGATGTTGCCATTGCTATCAGGTAGCGGGTGATACATTTGGAGAGACCGCACTTCCCGCGGGACAGGATCACAATCGCCACGAAATTGACTGCAAGAAAACATAAACGCAAAACATATTATAGGCAAAGTCGTCAGATGCTGGAAATGTAAACCAATACATACAAAATACTAGAACTCTGCAGATCATGCACCATTTATAGAAATGAATAAACAGTCAACTTTTCGGGCCGAAGTCCCTTCTTCAGGACTGGAAAGGAAGCATCAATACGCCAGTATAAAATGGAGCTGTGGGGGAGGGGTGGTGGAGAGTAATATGAAGATAATTAGAAAGAAATAGCTGAAGCCAGGTGAGAAGGAAATATAAAAGGCTGGAGAAAAGAATCTGATAGGAGAGGGGAGTGGACCATAGGAGAAGGGGAAGGAGGAAAAGGCCCAGGTAAAGATGTTAGACAGGTGAAAAAGGTAAGAGGACAGGGAGGGTAATAGGAAAAGTGGGAAGAGGGAGTTGTTTTTTCGAAAGAGAAACCGGTACTTCAGTGCACCATACCTGTGTCAATCATCATGCCAGTCAGAACTCAGCTCGTCTGCCTGTACATAGTTCCCCACCCACTGTTCTACTCATTCTCTGTAGGAAAGCATGCTTTGCCGGTTTATTTGCTCCCGTCACCTCTCTCAGCTGCCATACAGAGTACCTCCCACTTTCTATTCCCACCCATATCTGCACAAATATTCTCCTTTTAACTCAAAGCCCCCTTCACATTTCCACAGGAAGAAGAAAGACAACAAGACAATGAGACATAGGAGCAGAAGAATTCGGCCCTTCGGCCCTTCGACGCTGAACCGCTGTTTCATCCATGGCTGATTCTTTATACCCGTCAACCCCATTCTTCTGCTTTCTGCACATAACCTTTGACGGCTTTATTAATTGAGAACCCATCAACCTCTGTCTTAACTACAACCGATGACCTGTCCTGCACAGCAGTCCGTGGCAATGAAACCCACATATTCCCGTCGTATAGCCGCATAAATTGCTCCGTATATCTGTTCTATATCTGCCCTCTAGTCCGAGAGTCTCACTATATTCGACAGGTTTCGATGAAATCCCCCACCACCCTACCATATTCTTTTAGATTCCAGCGAGTACAAGGCACAGAACCATGAAAATCTACTCATACATTACCCCTTTCATTTTCGGAATCATTCCCATGAACTTACACTCCAACGAAAGTACATCTTTTATTTCATCATGTCCCAAAGCTGCTCACAACAATCTAAGTGAGATCTTAGAAAGCCTCAGCATTACATCCTTAGAAGTGAGCTTTCTACCCTGTCTATTTTTCCCTTACTGTCACCCTCCGATGTTCTAGAGCAAATATTGCAAGTTTGTAGAATTTCTTCTTTTAGCCGATATTCTAGTCCAAAATACGCCCTGGTAAACCTCTTCTGCATCCTCTTTAGAACTTGTAACTTCTAGTACGGCACAATATATTTAAAATGTGCCTAGAGCTAACTTTTATGCTGCAATGTGACATCCGATTGCTTTACAGAGCTCCTGTAGCGATGAAGGTGAGGATCTCACATACATTCAATATCATCCTTCTCTTTGTATTGTTGCATTCTCGGAACTATGGGCTATAATCCAAGAGTCCCTCTGAATTTATTTTTTTAACGATACAACATAGCGTGCAACAAGCTGCAACGCGCAGCAGCACAGCCACTTATCACTTACAACGACCAATTAACTTACTAACCCGTACGTCCTTGGACTATGAAGATAAACCGGAACATCCCGAAGAAACCCACGCACTTCAGAGGGAGAACGGACTAATTTCTTACAGATGGTGTCAGAACTGAACTCTGAACTGCAAACTCCGGAACACCCCGATTTACTCGAGTTATCGTACAACGTGTATACAATTATTCTTTGGGGTCCACCGTTAAGTGCGTACATTCCTCTCATGTTTGACATTCCTAAGTGCAACAGCTCACCTTTGATCGAGTACAATTCATCAGCAACTGAGAACCCGCCCCGTACATTTCCAACTGCAGTTTCCAGTGAGATAAAAGAAGATAAAATAATAATAATGTCAGCTCGTTGAGGAAACACAATTGAGGAAAAAACTGAATTGTAGCATAGATAAAACACTGGAGGAAATCAACTGCCCAGGCTGCATCTACTAAGAGGAATAAAGAGTCGACATTTCGGGTCGAGACCTTTCATCGTGTTGTTATTGCAACGGAATTGTAAATACATTGAAATATCTAATTTGGGTGAAATTGAAATGAGAGAATTTCAAACGTAAATTCGATTACGTTCCAGCATCTTACCAGGAACACCAAGAAGCGCAAGTGCAGGATAGAAGATTCGTGTAAAGTAATAAATGATTGGATATCCCATTTTACTCTGGAGCGGCGGTGTGTTCAGTGCCAAGATCTGATCAGTTTTGGGCGATTAGATCAAGCACTCTTATTTATTTCGGAAATGAATTTCCACTCAGGTAATTACTGTCAACGGCTAATCACCCACATCTGTTAACCTTCACTCCGCAAACAAAAACCATTAACGATTTTCACTCGTATTGTCATTGAACTGTACATTTCGCAACTCAAACCATATGAAAAACAACTTGCTTAACATTTCTTCATTGATTGAATTGGAACAGATTTGCACCTGTAGCAGAAGTGTTGAACTCTCCAAACAATCCCTTTCTTGGGATAAATTCTATTTACTACGAATACAGTTTTTACGAATCCTCGGTAAATGTATTTTGCTTTATTTTAACAGGCCTGAGCACAAAGCCTTGTAAAATAGAAATAATTTTTCACGCTTGAGACGTTTGATTTTCGTGTGAAATGAAGTACTCATCAAATTTGATTTCCGAGCGATGCTACTAGTTTAAGCTTGGTTGATTGGTTGAATAAATGGCATGTAAATTAATAAACTTATTATTTTAAAAGAATTATTGAGAGGTACAATTTAGAAGGAAACCCTTTCTCCCAAATATCATTGCCGACCAAAATGCCACATCGTGTTATATGAGAGAAACAAAATTGAAGGATATCCTTCGGGCCAACTCATCCTGGCCTGCTGTGTTCCACCAGCATTTTGTGTGTGTTGTAAGAAAATAATGACAATATTGCATTTGAATGCGAGGGAAAAAAATCGGTGCAAGAACTTAGAAAGTAGACACAGAACAGTAGAGGCCCACAATGTTGAGCCAAACCAGCTAAAAAGGAAATGGAGATTGCCTGCTACTTGCAGAGTGTCTATATCCCTCCCCATGGTCCTCATATTAATCTAGAAAGCCTCTAACATATTTATCTTTACTACCATACCAGACAGCTAATTCTGCCATCCAACACACTCTGTAAAAGATACGCACCCCTCACATCGCCTTTGAACCTACTCCCTCTCACCTTCAATGCATGTCCTCCAGTATTAGACCTTTTCTACCCCGGAAGAAAGATGCTCTCTGCTTACTCTATCTATGCCTCTCATAATCTCAAAAACTTCTATTAGGTCTCCTCACAACCACCACAGCTCTAGAGAAAGCAACCAAGGTTGTCCAGCCTCCCATGATAGCGCATGCCTCCTAAACCAGACAGCATCCTGGTAAACCTATTCTGCACCCCTCCGAGGCCCCAACATCCCTCTTATAGGCCATAACTGTATGCAATACTCCAGGTGTGGCCTAAACACAGTTCTATAAATCTGCAACAATAATCTTGGCTTTTGAATTCCATGCCTCGATTAATAAAAGGAAATATTCCATAAGCCTTTTTAACCACTCTGAACTATGTAGCCTTTTTCAAGGAGTCTGGATGTTGGACATCAAGATCTTTCTGTTTAGCTACACTATGAACGGGTTTGCCCGTAACAGTGTACTGTTTCTTTGCATTTTCCCTTCCCAGGTGCAAAATCGCACATTTATCTGGTTTACACTCCATCAGCATTTCATTGCCCATATTTGCTATTGAGCTCTATGGTGCCGTATTTGTTGCCAGTCTGCTACACTATCCACAAATCCACCAGTCTTGGAATTATATGTAAGCATACTAACGCACCCAAATTCATTTTCAAACAAGTCATTTATACATATCGCAAACGGCAGAGGTCCCAGCACAAATCCCTTTGGAAGACTGCTATTTAAAGACCTACAGATTGAATGTAATTTTGATCACTACCTCTATCTTTTATGCAAAAATCAGTTCTGAATCCAAACAGAGAATTCTCCTGCGGACCCCATGCATCCTAACCTTCTGGATTAGACTCCCATGAGGGTCTTTGTCAAACTCCTTGTTGTCATCCATGTAATCTGTCCGACCTTCATCAATCGCTCTCGTCACCTTGTCGAAAACACAATCAAGTAGGTAAGATATGACTTGCCCTTCACAAAGCCGTGCTGGCACTCTCTAATTAGGCCATGTGTTTCCAAATGTTCATATATCCTATACCTAAGAACTTTCTCCAGCAATTTCCCTACAACTGACGTGAGACTCTCAGGTCTATAGTTTCCAGGATTTTCCATTGTTGTCTTCTTAAATGTAGGTACATCATTTGACTTTGGCTCGACCTCCGGGACATCACCTGTGCCGTGAGAGAGCACAAATGCCCCAGCAATTTCGTCTCTTTCCTCCCTGAATAACCTGTAATAAATCCCATTAGGCCTTGGGTACATCCACATTAATACGCATTAGAAGATCCAACTCTTCCTCTTCCTTGACCACTGAAAACCCTTGCATATTTATGCACTCAGCACTGATCTCCTAGACCTCCATGACGTTTTAATTGGTAAATATTGAAGTAAGATACTCTAAGGACCTCAGTCACATTCTCTGCATCCAAGCAAATGTTCCGTTCTTCATTCTACAGTGGTCCTACCCTTTCTCTTGTTATCCTTTTGCTGTATGTATAGAATGCCTTAGGATTTACCTTTATCCTACTGGCCAAGGACTTTTCATGGCCCCTCCCGGGCCGCTCCTAATTCAATTCTTGAGTTATTTTCTGGCTTCCTTATTATCCTCATATACTCCCTTTGATCCTAACATCCGAAGTGATGAATTGACTAAATTCTTAATTTCTTTGTACATCCAATGTTCTCTTCTTTTTCTATCCCTGTCCTTCATTCCAACAGGAACAGACATTTCTTGTACTCTGTGCTATTGATCTTTAAACACCCTTTAGATGTGTGATGTGGACTTGCTAGGAAAAATGTGTTCGCAATTAACTCTCCAGAGTTCCTGCCCTCTTAATTTAATTTAATTTAATTTAATTAACAGCCGCCAATTTAAGACTATCCCGCAAGAAACTTGCCTATTCTTATCTATAGCTGTACATAAAGTTAAGTAGCTGTGGTCGCTGTTCCCTAACTTCTCACCCACTGAAAGATCAGTCACTCTAGTGTCAGGGATTTTCATAGTGTCATAGGTTAACACCGCGGGAACACAGGCCCATCAGGCTAACCAGTCGATACTGAGCAGACTGCCACCTAATTAATCTCAGTTTCCCGTGCTTGGCACGTGCTTAACTAAGCTACAGCTATGCAAGAACCTCTGCAAGTATTTTTTTAATGTTGCGATTTACCGCTCTCAACCACATCCTCAAAATTTTGTTTCCTTGCCACTTATGATTTGATATATAAGTGTGTTGAGTTAGTTAAAAAGGTGAGACAGAATTTGGAATATAACGTTACAGCTACAGAGAAATGCCATGGAGGAAGTGAAATAACATAGCCAGACATGAACACGGGACGTTCAGATACCAAACGATAACCTTTAGCATAAAAAGAAGTTTATTAAAAGGAACATATAACCACGGGCGAGAAGCTCTCTTTAAAACTGCCGCGCGTGCTCTCAGGCGTTTATATATTCAGTCCAATGGCAGGAAGAAGAAGTAAAGACTGGATTCCTGGTTGTTTTCCTGAATCAGGGGGAAGCGTTTATAGTGATAGTGCAGGAGGTGGGTGGTTTTTGTTCTGCAGTCGGACTGAATCAGCATCACATTTATTATCACCTGCCAACATGGTATGAAATATGTTTCCATGTAGCAGTAGTATTGTATAGTCATAAAATTTGTGGAATGTACAGAAATAAACAAATAGTGCAATAGGAAGGAACAGGGAGTTATTGGTGACTGGTTTATAGACCGTATGGAAACCTGAGGGGATAGGATTGGAACATGTTGATCTGTCGTTGAGTGTTGGTCTTCTGGCTCTTGTCCGTCATTCCTGATGATAGGAATGAGAAGAATGCAGGTACAGAATGTTCGGGTCGTGAGAAATAAATGGCAAACTTTTGAGCGACCACTGCTTGAAGGTACCCTTGATCGCTGAGAAAGTCTCAGTTCAGACGAAGTTGGCTGAGCTTACAACCCTTATTGCTGTTCTCAGCTTTGGAGCCTTTATATCATACCGTAATGCAACCACTCGGAATGTACTCCGGCGTTCATCTAGATAATGTTACTATGTATTTGGCGACATACCAGACTTTCTCGCCCTCTTAATGAAGTGCAACACTGGCATGTCTTCTTCATGATTGCATCATCGTGATGAATCAAATTTCAACGAGATGCGGATGTCCATGAACTTGAAGCTGCTGACTCTTTCCATCTCTGACCCTTCCAATATGTTTCCTTCCGACTTTTGCTTTCTGAAATCTCGTCTGTTATTCAGTTTTGCTGCCGTCGCGCGGTTGTTGTTTCGATATCGCTCTACAGCCGACCTATCATTTACCTTCACCTCTCCATATGTGGTTATGGTGACTGGATGATCATGTGCCCCGGGACAGCAGGAAGACCCCGTCTGGTAGTTAGATTGTCAGACTAGACCAACTGTCCGAGAAAGGGACAGTTTCAGTTCAAATTACACGGATGGTTCAAAAGAAGTGTACAATGCCTCCTAAAAATATTTGGCTCCCAATTATTCTTTCTCATAACTGGATTTTAATCAACTTAACTGAGAATTTTTATTTGTAAACCACATGCTTTTTTCAGACCTCAACCGAAAAAACAGGTTTGAAAAACTAAAAAGTCAAAAAACTGAAATTTCAGCAGTTCAGAAGTATTCATTCCCCTTTGCATAGTACTTAGTTGAACGACCTCTTCAGCTACTACAACCAGTGGTATTTTTGGATAAGTCTCTATTAGCAGGAAAGAGCGTGATGGACCAATATCTGTCCAATATTCCTTGCAAATTGCTCAAGTTGTGGCAGGTTAGTTGGGAATCGGTGGTGGACAGCAATCCTGAGGTCCTGCCAGAGATTTTCGATCGGATTAAAATCGAAAATTTGACTGGACTATCTAAAGACATCAATTTCCTTCAGCTGAGCCACTACATGGCTGTGCAGGCAGTGTTCTTTGGGTTGTTGTCCTGCTGAAAGACAAATTTCCTACCAAGGTTAAGCTTTATAACGGAGGCAGGCATGTTTTTATCCAGGATATCTCTGTAATCAGCAACAAACATCTTCCCATCAACCTTGGCCAGATTTCCATTACCTGCTGCTGAAAAGCATCCCCATAGCACTACGCTACCTCCACCATATTTCACAGCAGCAATTGTGTTTACTGGCTAATATAGAGTATTAGATTTTCGCCACACATACGGGAAAAAAAAGTGCGCTCACCGATTTGAGAGCTTTGATCTTTCCTACTCGACCTTATCTCTGCATTTTTGCTTTCATGTTAGTGAATAGTCGTTTAATGTTCAAAGTTGAAAGTACATTTATTATATAAATGTCGACATATACTATATGTTGCCATATATTAACTTGAGATGATTATTTTTTGCTGGCATTCACAGTAATATAAAAATGTACAATAGAAGCAATGATAAAACTAAACACAAACGAAGACTGATAAGCGATCAATGTGCAAATCAAGACACTGTGCAAATTTAATATTATTATTAATATTAATAATAATAGTCATAATTTGGTGGAACCCATCTCTTAAAGGTGAAATTAAAGGTGACCCAGCAAAATATCATCGTATTCGATGTTTACAAAGTATATATCAAATTATAACATCATGCATCTCTCAGGTAATCACTGTAAGGTCTTTGCACGTTATGCCCATGAGCGCGTGGGTTTCCTCTGTGTGCTCCGGTTTCCTCCCAAAATCCAAACACCTAGTGATTGGTACATTAACTGGCCATTGAAATTGTTCTGTGATTTGGCAAGGATTAAATCCGCTCGGCTCGGAGGGCCGGAAGCGTTTGTTCTCCACTGTATTTCGGTTAGTAAATAAAAACAAATGAATAATGGAACTTTAGACTCGATAAGTGCAGACGTTAAACACAAAGAAAGGTGCAATATCGTAAATAGAATACAAAACAGTGCAGCAAGATACAATGCAACTGCTAGATGAATATCAAACATATAAATATCTTTGATACAAATAAGCTAAGGAAATATATCATAGTGTGATAAAGGGAAAACCTTTGACGGTATTTACTTCAGGGCTTAAGAAAGTCTGCCAAACAGAGCTCATCAGGAAAAATTATAACAATGACTACTTTCACTACGCCCATATTAATATATTCTTTTCGTGTAATAACTTCGTCTGAAACTGATCTGAAAAATTACAAAGACAAATAAATAAATTAGAAATTTCAGAAAAGATTATGCACACTTGAAGGCGCTCAGATTAACACTATCTAGGACAGGAGGAGGCAAAGAAATAACAGACTTCAAAATTTACACAACAGTCAGTTGAAACTGCTAAGGATATATTTTCCTTAACAAAAACTCGATTCAGCAGTCCACATGAGCATATGCAATTCTGAAAAGAAGTATATACCGGTAAACTGAAATAAGAGCACAACTCAGAAAATGAAGAAATCATCAGTTTAGATGAACAGGTTAGCCAATAGAAGAGCATAACCCACTGTGGAAGACATCCCCATGATCTGAGTACAGTAGATGTCGTCAAGGAAGCGACAAACACTTGGCTCAGTGTTGGAGGCCTCTTCCCAGAAACAGAAGGGTTCCTTGTGACAATATAAGAGGACGTGTTTGACACAAAAAAACCATATAATATAAGACCAACAAATTCACATAGATAAATGCAGAAATTTTCAGGAGATGCCAGAAAGCATCCGACATATTGTAGCATACTGCAGCAGTTTAAGTAAATCTGATTATTTGCACGGGCATAATCAAGTGGTCAACATCATTCAGCAAAATCTTGCTTTAAAATAGAAACGCACAAGACACCAAAGCTTGCTATAAATGCAAGCTTGTTCCAGTTTTATAATCAGAATCCTACAAATTATATTACAATCGGTCCATTGTTACAGGTAGGACAATTCATAATAATCGCCCATATGTAATACTACAGCATGAAAAAGCAAGACCCCTGTCATAATAGATACAGCGATTCTAGACACACTACACAAAAATCCATGAGTGAAAAAGATCATAATTATGGTGATGTAAAAGAGAAAATTAAAAGACCGTGGAACATGAACAAGGTGTACATTGTCTTGGTAATAATATTTATAACTGGTAACATTTCAGTCACAATCAAATATCATTAAACAAGTTGGACAACACCGTACTATTTATGGAAATATTCGGAAAGCCACAATACTAAATACCACTAGAACAGTCCGAAAGTCCCAAGGAACTGTGAAACGAATGTGCTTAGCTATGCCGAATATCAGCTTTTACCAGCTGGTGCTGAGAAAAAAGATTTAAATAGTTATAATAAACAAATCATTTTTTTCACAGCGGGCTTCCAAGTATTGAAATAGGACGGTATGACGAAGTAACGCACGGCTAAAGAGCTGATGAGGGAAGGAGGTCTTCTGGCATTTTGGAGGACTGGACTCTCTTCCACCTTAAACTGACCTGCATAAAACGGACATTGTTCACCTGAACTGGATGGTAAAAATTTACTTGCTTCTTTGGAGGATTTAATCTAGTGTGGCTGTGGCGAGGGATGAAGAATAACAGTGTGAATGAGAACACTGAAAGAGAACGCCGATATGCTTATCGGTCTTTTCTTTAATTCAGTATACATGAATGATCCAAGAACGCTGATAAGCGCTTGGGATTTGTTGCAATGAGAAAAGTAGAAGATTGGCACGTCTAATATTCTGTGCAAAAAGAAGGCAGCATATTGCACTGCTGACGAAGACGAGCACCGCTAGTGATGCTTTATGTTTGGAATTCAGGAATGTGAAATGACCGTTACATTGATGGAGTTGAATTATCAGCTTCCACACAATCAGGGCAAATTCGCATAACGGTTATGTTGTCAGATCACAGAAGGATGTGTATGCACCAGGGAGATGCAATGATTGTAGGCATCCACAATATTAGCTGAAATAAGTCATGCTCCATTTTGTATGAGAGGGGCATCATCGGAAATTCATTACAGTGTTTGTGGAGGGTCCCTTTGAAACAGTGGCTACAACTCAGTGAGTTGGATGGTAGTCATGGACAAAGAGTTACATTTTGTTCTCGAGTTACATTAATGAAATTGAGGTAGCCGAATTACGAATTCTCAGTATTCCCAAGAGGGAGGGTTAGCAACCGGATGTCGTGGTCCATGTAGGGACCAATGATGTGGGTAGGAAGAGTGAGGAGGTCCTGAAAGGTGAGTTTAGGGAGCTAGGTGCCAAGTTAAAGGACAGGACCTCCAGGATAGCAATCTCAGGATTGCTACCAGTGCCACGTGCAAATGGGTTTAGAAATAGTAAGATAATGGAAATCAACACGTGGCTGAAGACATGGTGCAGGACGGAGGGCTTCAGATTTATAGATAATTGGGCAGTTTTCAAGGGAAGGTGGGACCTGTTCCGGCGGGACGGTTTACATTTGAACTGGAGGGGGACAAATATTCTTGCAGGTAGGGAATAGGTAAGATGATTTGATAAAACCTTGAAAAACAAGATGAAAATCTTTTCCGAAAGCAAGGTAGTATTCTAGGAAAAGAAATATAAGAGCGGCGCTTTTTATAGGGGATATGGCGGTGAATATCTGGAATGCCGGGCCAGAGGACACAGTGGAGATATATAAAATTATAACCGATTTGTGTGTAAATACTGCATAGAAGGATACGGCCCCAATGCAGATAAACAGTATTTGTGCAGATCGGCGCCAGGTTTCGAATAAGCAAGAAAAGACTTTTCTATAATGTGTGTTTGCAAGACGCTGCAATTATACAATTTCAAAGACAGTAAATTCCTGTATGAAGATATATGGTAAATCTTGCGTACAAATTTGGATGTGTCTGGTGGTTGGGGGTGGGTGGGGTGGGGGTGGGGGAGGGAGAGATGGCGACAGGAAAATATATGCGCAATGTTATCGACAGGTATTCATCACCCAGCGAATATGTACACGTCACGGTGTCTTCACTAATAACACGTGGCCGAGTGAGATCTTGCGTCTGGGTATATTTCGAATGAACCTGGATGGAACTATTATCCAGTTGTATATCTATCATCGTTGTTTCAGGATGGATTGAAGACATGAACACTGCATTAAGTCCTATTAGTTTCACAATCTGAGCTAGATCTTCGTGCGTTTTGTAAATTAACCCCAGGGACGAGTATAATTAACTCTCCAAAGCGCATGGGCAATAATCTGGTCTCCATTGTTTTACAGATTCATTTGCCTATCAAAATATAGTTAATCAAACAGGGATCTGTCCAATTTGTGGTTTGGTTTCGGTATTTTTTTCAAAACACATCTATGTAAGGGATGTTCCAACATTTAATACCCCAAGGAGGTTCGGCCCATATAATTGCAATGCTCTGTGCAACTTGGTAGAGTTTCATTCAGAAAGCCAAGAGCTGACACGGACTGTCATGAAAATGCTGGAAATATTTTACAAAGTCCAGAAAATATACTATTTGATCCTTGCCGCTTTTGGTGTGCCGGGTAAGCGGTTCTAAAGTTTACATAAATATTGCTGAGCCGGAAAATACGAGGCTTCTCGCAAAAATCGTGCAATTTTGGCAGGTTAACTATAGACCTGTGGTAAAATACAAAATATGTTTGAGCAATAATTTCCAGTGTTTGTCTCTATCCCTTTTCAGTTAATCTTCTGGCGATTATCGTCCTCTGCCGTGGAAACTGTGGGCTTTCTGCTTGCACCAATCTCTACCTTCTTGCCATGCTGCTGGCCGACTTGTTGGTGGTAATCACTGAGGTCATACTGTGGCAGATCAGCAATTACTATTTCCCACGGTCGTTTCTGAAGATCACCAGCGTATGTAGCAGTGTCGACGTTTTGGTTCGTTCAGCCATAAACTGTTCCGTCTGGTTCACAGTTGCCTTCACCTTCGATCGCTTTGTTGTCATAAGCTGCCAGAAGCTGAAAAAACATTACTGCACTGCCAAGACCGCATCTGCAGTTCTTGCCTCTACCTGTGCTGTGTTTTCTTTAAAAAACATTCCCTTCTACTTTGTATATGAATTCGGAGACTTAATTGACAACGTGCCGTGGTTTTGCAATGTAAAACCGAGCTATTATACCGAGCCCGCGTGGGTGGGATATGACTGGTTTAATACAATTTTAACTCCTTTGCTCCCTTTCATTTTAGTTTTGCTGTTCAATGCTCTGACAGTTCGATATATCTTACTGGCCAATCGAGTCCGTAAGGGCCTCAGCAATCCGAACAGAGGAGGCTATCGCAATGACCCAGAGCTGCAGAACAGAAGGAGGTCTATGATTTTGCTCTTCACCATCTCTGGTAGCTTCATACTGTTTTGGTTGTTATATGTAATAGAATTCATACATTATAGCATCTCCGAAACAGGACGCCTATCCTACAATAATTCTTTGCTAGTATTTGAGCAGGTCGGGTATATGATGCTTAATTTAGGCTGTTGCACTAACTCGTTCATTTATGGGGTGACTCAGTCCAAATTCAGAGAACAGTTCATGATCACAGTGAAAGCTCCAGTGAGATGGATCGCTTATCTTATCAAGAAACAAGGGAATACTCGGACAGTTGTGTCATAGTCTTCATATTTGAAGGTAATGTACATTTGTCCCAGTTGCACACATTTCTCACTCCCATTCAATGTGCAACACAAAGGTGGGGTAGGTATAATGACGGTAAGATGCAACAACGTCAGAATATTTATATGGTGCCAGTGTCACAAATATATCAAAGTAATATTTGTCGTCAATCAAATGAAATATACGACCAGTCTTCAGAAATCGTGTATTACAAACGTCCAGCGATATCACAGATTCATGGATCCAACACCTCCTTTCGTGACAGATTCATTTGTTTATTGTCATCCGTCCATACGATACGAGTACGAAACTCAAACTACCCAGGATGCATACGTCGCCCGAAGCAATGGTTTGTTCACCCTATTTTTGGAGTGGAGAATGTGCTGAGAATATTAGCTCGGATTATATCTGATACGGAAGGTTTCAGGAATTATGCGCAACATTTGCAGTTTGTAGAATGTGAGAAACATATACTCCAACTTTGCAGCAATGTCTATTTTATCGAGGATATTATACGAGATAAGATATTCGCGGGGATCAATGGGATGTTTACTTCGCAACTGGGTGGTTAGAATTTGGAGGACATGGTCTCAGTGATTCCTGGAGTTACATGATTTTAAACACTGAAGTATATAAATGAACATTTCAACCGCGATGACATTGTTGCTGTAAAGTACCTGCTGAAAATTAGGTGGCCGCAGAGACCAGTGTCTTCCCCTTTCTGCAGTGCATAAAACTGTGACTTGTTATTTCTGTTTATTTCTACCTTCTTCGCTCTCCTTTGTGAAAAATCGATCTCGAAATACATATTAATTCGAAATGTTATGTACCTTTTGGTTATTTCAATCTCTACTTGAAAATTTCCAGCGCGCATTTTCATGGAGCATTGCAATACAGAAAGAGGGCATTCGGCCCGTCTAGTCAATGCCGACCTATTTACGCAGCCTTGTCCAATCGACCGGCACCCGGAGAATAGAACTACATACGTCTCCCATCGATGTACTATCCAAACATCCCATAATTGTTCCACTGGAACCCACTATACTACTCACACTGGCAGCTGGTTTCACACACGCACCCCTCTGACTGAAGAAGATCCCGCTCAGGCTTTCCTGAGGTATTTTATTTTTCTCCCGTAACCTATGACCTATAGCGCTAGACCTGTTCAAAAGACTGGTCGTATTTACCTATCTATTCAGCTTTATTCAGTTTCCCACCATTCTCTGGGAATTAAAAGTCCTAGCTCAGGTCACCAAATACTGTGAACATCTTATACATTTTCTCTGTTCACTTTTAATCATATTCATATCTTTCCCGTCGCGAGATTGCCATAGCTGCATACAGTACACCAAATATGACCTCACCAAAGTTTTATACAACTTCAACGTAACATCCCATCTCCAATACCGAACTGCGGAATATAAATATCTAGTGTAGTGTAGTGTAGGCCTCCGTTAGTCCCGATAGACCATGGATTTGCACCTTGGAAAGTTTCCAGGGCGCAAGCCTGGGCAAGGTTTTTTTTTAATGGAAGATCGGCAGTTGCCCAACCTGCAAGTCTCCTCTCCATTCCACCAATGTTGTCCAAGAGACTCCAAGAGTTGTCTCCAAGAGAAGGGCATTAGGACCCATACAGCTTGGCACTGGTGCACCGGTGTCGTCGCAGAGCAATGTGTGGTTAAGTGCCTTAAGGACACACACACAGCCTCAGTCAAGTCTCGAACTAGCGACCTTCAGATAATTAGACGAACACAACACAAATATCTAGTAGAATATATAGTAATCTTGCACCTGAATATTGTTGATTGACATGGAAACACAATACCCATGAACGAAAATCCTACGAAGGGCTAGTACATCGGGCTCAATTCATGACTTGTAAAGTCCTCCCCGCCATTGAGCACATTTATATGAAACATTGTTCCAGAGAAGCTGCATCCATCATCCGGGACCTCAAATTTCCAGAACATATATCCTCGCGCTTCTAGGGAGGGGATGGCCAGGCTACGTCTTTACTCCTTAAAGCATAGAAGGTTGGGATATGAACTTACATGGCTTATTAAACTATGTCGGACTTAAAGTAATTGTATGATAGTGTAGTCTGAAACTAGGTTTCTGTGCATGCGTAAGTATTCTATAAGGATCAGATGTTGCGAGAAAAATCTGATTAAGCTACAGCCATTTTGTAGCTACTCTAACAATTCACGACTATTGATTCAATCCGATAAAGTCACAGTTTCTTAAGGAGCTGCTTAACCACATTATACTTTTTAGCCAAATGCGAATTATCAGTGGAATATAAACACTGCACCCGTGGGCATACTCTGTGTTACTCAGCCCTTATTTTGGCAGAAGGACTAAGAACGGTGTTGCAGAGCTAATGTAGGAATACGACGACATACTAAAGCCAAAATCCAGTTTAGCTTCCCTTACCTTCCACCCTCTGCCCCCTTTCTCGCGTTCTTTCTCTCACGCTTGCTCTCCTTATTTCGCTCTCTCACGCAATCCCTCGTTCTCACACAGTTGCACGCACGCAAGCACATATCTGTCTATCAATCTGTCCGGCGTTCTGTCTGTCTGTCTGTCTATCTATCTATCTAGCTACTGACATTTCTACCGAACAAACCTACCTATCTACCTAGACTGGACTGACCACAGAACTCTATTTGCAAAAAGAAAATTGAGAAATACAACACGGAAAATGAAATGCTGCGTTCTATTCTACATCGGAAAACACGGTATGCAATTTGAGGTTAGACATTCCCAATTGCACAAGAATTAAGGAAGAAACCGTACTGGAGGGACTGAACTTTCATTGTTGGAGCATCGTTGTATTCAATGTATTAAGCAGCATGTTTGAAAGATATTCAGGGTCCATCAGGATTTCAATGAATGTTTTTCTTTCGTGAAATACAACTTTAAATGCCATTCACGGCATCCAGCTGTGAGATATAAATAAAATGATATAATAAAATGTCGCATTCTAAGGATTCGTTTCGATCTACAAATAGCTTATTCAACGCAAGATATTCTAAAGGATTACACAATCAGTAATCTCTGAAGCAATATTCACTAAAATCCAAAGCGTACATAAATGCGTGTACAAATTACTTCCAGCCATTAGTTACACATATCGTTTATTAGTACATTGCTGTAGAAGTCCAACAAATACGTACAACGCGAAGCAGAAATCAAAGCCACTCTCACAATCATCATACTTATATTAGTTTTTCACGACTTCGATTTAATCTAACTATCTTTATTTAATCTATGAAGGGGTTTTCTAACTCTTGTTAGGGTGAGCTAATTTAACTGCGAATAATTTGACTTTTCAGAGCAATACACACAAAAAAAAAATGCCGGGAGTTATCAGCAGGCCTATGGTGGGGAACTTGGTAGCCTCCAAACTGATGGCATGAACATCTGTTTTACCAGCCAGTGCTTATTTCTCCCGCTTCCCTCTTCTTCTCTTCCCAGCTGTGAAAGCATACGTTCGAAGACGATTCGTGATCTGCTGCACAAAAATACAAACAGGCTTAGTTTCCGAATGCCTTGACTTCACTGACTTTCTTCACAGTTTGAGATGCTCCGATTTAATATGGTGATTTTCGTATATATATATATAATAAGTTGTTGAACTGGAGAGCAAACTGTAGTGTTCATAGATTGTTTCATTGTCCGTTCAAAAATCTGATGCTGGAGGGGTAGAGGCTCTACCTAAAACTATAAGTCTTTGTATTAAGGCTCTTGAACCTCCTTCATGATGGCGGCAATGATAAATGGGGATGTCTTAGCTTATGGGTGTCCTTAATAATAAATGCCGCCTTTTTGAAATATCACTTTTTGCAAATGTCCCCGTTGCTGCCGGGGCTCGTGCCCATGATGGAGTTGGTTGAATTTGCAACTGCATTTTGCAACATATCAAGAGCATTAAGATTCCGTTTTAGATTTAACATCAAAGAAATATTCCTTAGTATTTTTCTCACAATTTATTAAATTCATAATTGTCTAAATTTCGTTTAACGTTACCTGTACATGAACGAAATATTGAAATATATTTTAACTGGTGCGGAGGAGCGGGAGCCTAATATCCCCCAACAGAAAGCTAAGTAGAATACGTTCTAAATTATGAATTTTCTTGGAAAGTGTGATTTTTAGAGTGGGGAAGAGAAGGCAGGAAAGCGAGAGAGAAAACACTGGATGGAAAAATAGATGTTAATGCCATCAGAACATATTTTATGTTCTATTGGAAATACAGATCGTGAATCTACTGCTTGATTAGATAGCCCTGAACGTAATAAAGTAGCCACTGAGAGTTTGTTCGTGGTTTTCTGCTATTTTATTCTCTTCAGTGTCAAAATGATTGCTGTGATGCCTCTAGTATGGCAGTGTATTGGGTAGTGTTTGTCCCTTTCACTCTCTGCTTCTGCAGCTGGCTGGCATTCTTGCGAAAAGGAAATCTGAATCTGTAAGTTTCTCCCTGCCAGTAAATAGCCACTCCTAAAACAAGCCTCATGCAGTGCCTCCTCTCTGGCGACACGCGGAAACTGATCTCTTTTAGCACTCAGGCTGAACTGCAGAGGACGAAGAGGAGGTCTGGCTCCTGCACGCATAGCACGCAGGGCCCCAAGTATGTGGGCACGCCCTGGTTCTCGTGAACGAGCTCCCCAGTTATTGGTCAAAAGCCCTACTGCTTTGTTGCCAGCATCGGGACAGGAGAATACTACGGGAGTAAACCGAAACAGCAAATTTGGAGTGGAATCCCTAGGGTGGCTGGACGTCATTAACATCCTTTCGGCAGCTCCTGCAGCCAAGCTTCTGTCAAACGTATTGCCTCATAGGTTTTCCTTTGGACTACACTGGAAAGGGGCTGAGAGGGGCGATATTGACGACTAAGCATCTTAGGATCTCCATATCTTCCACCCAAGCTTGTGATGATGATGATCATCACCCGTTGTCCTTTGACACAGACGGATGTCATCCATTCCAGCTCTTCAGAGTTCGACGTGTTGTGCATTCAAAGATGCTCTGATGTACAGCATTGTTATATCGTCTGGTTACTTGAATGAGGGTGGATAGGAAAAACGGTGTTGATCGACTACGTAATATACATATTAGGAATATGGTAGGGAGTAATATATGAGGAGGTGAAGAGAATCTTCTTTAAAACACTGCTGACAATTGTATTAATTGGCGACAGGCGCCCTCAAATAGTAATGAGGTACAACGGACTGTTTGTGTCACTTGTTTATGTTTGTATAATTAATAAGGCGATATGTGAGACTGACTGTCCTGAATTTATCAAAAAGCTTCTCTGTGAGGTAAACCGCTACATATTACAGCGGGACATTGATAGGATGCAAAACTGGGCTGAGACGTGGCAGATGGAGTTCAACCCAGTTAAGCGTGAAGTGGTTCATTTTGGTAGGTCAAATATCATGGCAGAATATAGTATTAATGGTAAGACTTTTGGTAGTATGGAGGATCAGAGGGATCTTATGGCCCGAGTCCATAGAACACTGAAAGCAGCTGCATTGGTTGAGTCTGTGGTTAAGAAGGCATATGGTGTACTAGCCTTCATCAATCGTGGAATTGAATTTAGGAGCCGAGAGGTAATGTTGCAGCTATATAGGACCCTGGTGAGACCCCGCTTGGAGTACTGTGCTCATTTCTGGCCGCCTCACTTGAGGAAGGAATGGGGAGCATGCCTTATGAGAATAAGTTGAGTGAACTCGGCCTTTTCTCCTTGCAACGAAGGAGGATGAGAGGTGACAGGATAGAGGTGTATAAGATGATGAGAGGCATTGATTGTGTGGATAGTCGGAGGCTTTTCCCCAGGGCGAAATGGCTAACACGAGAGGGCACAGTTTTAAGGTACTGGGAAGTAAGTACAGAGGAGATGTCAAGGGTAAGTTTTTTTTTATGCAGAGAGTGGTGAGTGCGTGGAATGGGCTGCCGGCAACGGTGGTGGAGGTGCATACAATAGGGTCTTTTAAGAGACTCCTGGATAGTTACATGGAGCTTAGAAAATTAGTGGGCTATGGGTAATCCTAGAAATTTCTAAGGTAGGGAAATATTCGGCACAACTTGTGGGCGGAAGGGTCTGTATTGTGCTGTAGGTTTTCTATATTTCTATGTTTCTATATCTAGGCATGAATTTCCGAAGGGGTCGCCACGTATACGCTCGAGAAGAAAATAAAAGTGGAAATGCTAGCATCCGGAGCGACATCCAGTCAGCTGGAGGAACTCAGTGGGCCTTGCAATACCTGTGTATGAATGAATTATTAACGTTTGGAGTCGAATGTTTGACTTGATCCTTTGTAGAATTTCGGGAATCCCTTTCCTTCCGCAAATGCGCTTAAGAAAGCACAGCACCGCATCAGAAGCCTGAAGAAATTAGGCGTGTAGCCGATTACGGTCAGTAAATTTTGCATTTTACATGGAACGCATCTTATCAGAACTTGGCATTTGCACTGCTATCCTCACAATCGCTAGAAAATGAAGAGAACTTTGAATATAGATCAGTCTATTCTCCCGTCCATTGACTTTGTCGACACTTCCTACAGCCTTTGGAAAGCAGTCAACATACTCATGGACTATTGTACTACAGAGCAGAATGCACAAATGCTTCAGAACATGTTCAATAAGGCTCATGTACAGCTGTTTTCAGACACTTGAACAGGACTGCTATAAACCAGAAAATGGATCGTATTTACCTAATTGCATTGCACATTCCAAATAACATTACAGTATGCTGCACTTCTAAACGAATTCCAACACCAAATATGTCTTTGTTAATATGTTTCACCATATTTTGTGATGTAATGTAACTATAACGATAAGTTTACGGTATGCAACGAGCCATAACCTAGAGCTTCATATGAGAAAATCGTGTTTATATGAAGGAAAACGCAGCAGAACTTTATTGCCAAATAGAGGTCCAGATGACCCGAGGACGGGAATCTCTGCGCCCTTCTGAATGCTGTTTGCAATGTGACTAACGAGACTGAGCGCTTCATTAGTACCACGAGTCCTGCCTGACATGTTTCACGTTCTGTTGCAAGCGACAAAACACAGAAAGCAAAGCGTGCACAATTCCTTGCTCCACAGAGATGTTGTTCTAACTTTAGATTATTAGATTAACTTTAGATGTTGCTCCATATTTTAGCGCATGCAGTTCCCTGTACCAATCTTTAGAAGCTCAATTTCTTCTGGTATTGCCATCACACGTATTTCCTATGACATACATTTATGTCGTTATCCCCCCCCCCCCACAGAAACTTAATGCCACTTAATAGCAGATGGAATTTAATGGAGTGGAGTGGAACTGTTGCACGTTCGGAAGACAGATCATGGTGGGCCTTACCCAGTGAATTGTAGGACACAGTATGGCAACACAGAAAGATTTAGAAATTCAGATTCATAATTCCATGAAAGAGGCTTTGCAGATTGGTACGGTCGTAAAGAGAACTTTTGGCACATTGCCCTTCAAAAACCCGAAGTATTGAGTACAGTAGTTGGGATATAATATGGAAGATGTATACGTCATTAGTGGGACCTAATTCAAAGTACAGTCTGTGCTTCTGGTTACCTACCCATACGAAAGTTGCCAATGGTCGGAAGAGTGCCGGGAAAATTGACAAGGATGCTGCCAGGATTTGAGCACCTGAGTTGTAGGGAAGAGGCTGAATATAATAGGTTTGGACATTATTCTCTAGAGCGGAAGAGAGGGTAATTTGACAGAGATGTGCACAATTAGCAGAAGTATGGATAATATAAATGCAAACAGGTTTGTATTTTATGGTTGAGACTCAAGCTAAAGGTCATTTGTTAAGGCTAAAAAGATGAAATATTGTTTTAGGGAGCCAGAAGTCAATCTTTTTCACTCAGAGGATGGCACATGGGGTGGAACGAGTTGCCAGCGAAAATCTTGGATGCCAGTTTCATTTCTATGTTTCAAAGAAATTTGGACAAGAACATCTAAATGAGTTGGACCCTAACTCATTGGCTCTCTACACGGCCTTGGACACCTAGTCGATATTTATACCTATGTCAGGATGCTGTCTATTTACGCAACTCAGCGTTTAACACCATCATACGTACAGGTTTGATTGAAAACCTCCGGAACCTGGTCCTCTGTACTTTAATTTGCAAATGGATTCTCGACCTCCTAACCGGAAGACCATAATCTGTGTGGATGAGAAATAACATCTGGCAATCAATACTGACGCACTTCGGGTGTGCAACTCAAATGCCATCTATGAATTTGCTGATGAACGTGACAGTAGAATTTCAGATGGTGACCAGAAGGCGTACATGAGCGAGATATACCAGATAGTTGCATTGTGTCGCAGGAACAACCTTGCACTCAAAGTCAATAAAATCAAAGAACTGATTATGGTCTTCAGAAATGGTAACACAGGGGAATATACACCAGATCACATGGAGAGGATCAGAAATGGAAAGAGTAAACAATTTCAAATACCTGGTTGTCGATATCTCTGAGGTTCTAACCTGGACCCAACAAATCGATGCAGCTACACAAGGCACAATAAAAACTATATTTCATTATGTGTTTCAGGAGATTTGACATGACAACTAAAACATTTGGCAAATTTTTACAGAGGTACTGTGGGTAGTATTCTAACCGGCTGCATCACCGTCTTGCGTGAGGGAGGGGAGGGCTATTGCACAGGATCGGAGAGCTGTAAAGTTAGTCATGTGTATCATGGGTGGTAGCCTCTGTAGTATCCAAAACATCTTGAAGGAGCGACGCCTCAAAAAGGCGGTGTCCATCTTTAAGGACCGCCTTCACCCATTCTCATTGCGACCATCAGAAAAAAGGTATTGAAGCCTGAAGCTACACACACAACGATTGAGGAACAGCTTCATCCCTTGTGTCACCGGATTTCTGAATGGATATGGAACAAGAGAACACTATCTAACTACCTTTTATTTCTACTTTTGCACAATTTATTTAATTTAACTGTTTTATATACACTATTTGATATGAAACACCACTGGTTTCTTTGGCTAGGATATAGACACTCCGATCCCGCCAAACTAGTGGGATTGAGACGGCTCTCCCCTTTTCGAAGAGAGGTTCTCCCCGGCTCATCTCTCATGGACACTAGCATTACAGTCACCGGAAGAAGTTGCGTCATTGACATGCCCCGCCTAATGTTGACCTCCCTTTCCGAAGCGTTCCCGCCAATCACTGTCATCCTGTTTACCTGTACAACCGAGGACTTCTGCAGTATCCAACAAGAGGGCCTCGCAATCAGGCGTTCTGGGAAATTTGGGGTTTCCCGTCACTCTAGCTACTTACCCAGGCCGTAATACGACTGATTTGGACTGGGTGTAGCATGCAGTCCCTCGTTAATACTCATCATCCAGCCCAATGCTGTCACGTACTTCCTCAAAAGCAGCTCAGAACACAGGGTGAATGGAGATATTTTCAGAAAGCTCTCTCAAACTTTCTCCTTGCAGGCTCTCACTTCTCTCTTAACAAATGGAGTATTTGTCCCCAGAAGAACTGAAGCTTCACCCTTCTCGACAGGGTCCAGACAAACCAACAATAACGTATCGAAGACCTTAGCTACTCCCACATCTGCTTCCAAAAACTCCACTTCAACGACAAGTCTCTAGAACAAGATCTCTAGCACACTGAGCAGCTTCAATCGCAAATGCGTGATACACCGGTCGTAAAACGAAAGGTACAGAAGGGCAACCTCAAAGCCGGTGTGAAGTGTGGCTCCAGCATAAATACCTTCAATCCGTAGCGATACAATGGAGCTTGGCCCCACTAGGACTTCAGGAATAGTTTTTTTTTTGTTTTAGGGTGTTCCTTGATATATTGCTGGGAACGCGTCCCAAACCCCACCTTCCCCGACGCCGGGCCGTTCCCTCACTAGGTCTCTCCGCTTAGGCACACGGAGGCTCACTCTCTGAGGCTGCGCTCGCCCTTCACACTCCCGCCTAAAGAGTCTCTCTTCACCACAGTTAGACAATATCGGTCGCTCCCCTCCTGTCGGGACCCCATTCACTGGCAGCCATCTGCTTAATCTGTCCCCTCAGGGGGTCCGAATCCATGTCGGCACCCGCCGATAACAACAGGGACATCTCAGTGCTAAACCTTGTCATGAGTTCCTTTATCACTCCCCGGAGTGGGCTAGCAGTGGACACTTCAGCCATGGGGGCTATTACCGAGAACTGTACCCTGCTGACGGAGGCCTCCCGCGCCTTCGTGGCATTTCCTTCTCTCAGACTTCTCTGATAAGCTCGATAAACAAGGGAGGGGGCGCGTCTAACGAGGCATTCGTAGACCCCAAGCGATCATGAGCTGTGACTGTGCGCCATTCGCCAGTTCGTCCATTCTTAACTGATTCATTCAGCTCTGTGAATGCGCCCCGCATCTCTAACGCAGAAGCAACTCAGCTGCCTCTCCATCAAAAAAATGTAGCCGGAATTTCTCCCCCTTCTCCTGAAACATGTTCTGCAACTCCGTCATAATCTGCTTTGGGCTTCCCATCGCACTAAAAACGTTTTATAGCGCTTTATGCAGCCTACAATAGTTGCAAAGGGTTTTTGGCTCTTTTAGGACCTCACTACGTCAGTTGCCGGCCCCCTCAAACTCTCTAACAATCGCTGTTATTTGATGTCATCAGAGCACTGTCACTCATCCAGTATCTGAGAGGTCTGTTCTGGCGAAGATTCCTACTCCTCTTCCCCTTTAGGGGTGGCCTGCCTGCGTTCCCGAGGACATGCTAAGCCGACGATAACTGGGACTTTGAACCTGGCAATTTGCCATTTATTCGCCAGGGAGGCAAGGGCCGATACAAACTTATAATGTTAACTCACGCTGGATGATTCACTGGACGTTTCACATCAGACCACACCATCGTCTCCCTCCGCAGAAACGGGAACAACTTGTCTTTAATGTCCGCCCCATTTACGGGAAACTCGGCTCCGATTCGCCACGGTCACCTACACTCTGCCGGGAAGTATGGACACCCCACGGCACCCCAACAGAACTAGCCAGATCCACTGCCGTTATGTGAGTGCTAGTCTGAAATAAAACAAAGTCTTTTCTCGCCATTTCGTCGAAAATTCGCTCCATGATGGTAACTGTTCCTAATGCTTTAACGGCACTTAAAGTCCGAATTAACAATTCATTTCGATTACGAATGCTTATCCCACTAAATGCACACGCGTCCATAACCACGATTCTTAGTCACGTCACCGGAGATTAGTTTAGCACAGGCTTAAACACACAACCCACTGGACCAATGCCCAGGGCAATTATCAGCATGCAACGAAATCGATCCGGGACGGTAACCGGTTCATTTGGCTGCGTAAGTATCGGGAATACACCCTCTGGTCCCACTAAACCGGTGAAATTGAGACTCCCCCACCCCAAACCATGGTTTATGTGGATATTGTGAGATTTGTTACCCTGTTAAACTCAGTGCCAAGTAATAACAGACTGCACACTGCATACGATTAAAGGTATTATTTTGAGGAATCTTAACTAAAGGGTTAGTAAAGAAAAGTGAAAAACGCGAAGGGCTCATTATAAGTAAACAATCACACATGTACAAGTTGGAGCTCAACTTTTTCCAAAGGTAATATTCGCCGATCTTCAGTCGCTGCCCATCATGGTCTATCCAATACCGGCCCCCCACCTTGTCAAATCGTATGACCGGCTGTCTCCAGCGTCTTCCCTTTTCATCTCCCGCCGAACACAGGACCCACCTCACATTTCAAGACAGCTGTTATCTTTCACCATACCCCGAACACTTCTTCTACAGAAAGACTGCTGATATTAAACCTGATTTTGCTACACGAATGGGAGGATCAAACATATGGTGAAAATAGTCAACTTTTGTAAGTCTTCTTAAAACCCAAGAAATATCTTGATAAAACTCTTTTATACCTTCTTCAAAGCGTCCAAAATTTCATCTACTACAGAGACGTGAACTGAGAATAATCAAAATTCGGCTAAATCACTTTTGTAACTGCTGCACCATCACCTGCTTAGCCTACTGCTGAACATGTGATATTCTAATCATTGACACTTGTTCATCAGCAGCTGGGAGATAACTTCAGGAGATCTGGATTAAAGAAAACATTTGTGAGAGGAGCATAAGTAAGACGTGCAGTGGCCTTTATTTAAACCTACTGAAATTTCTGAAAAACAAATGTAGATCACTGTTCTTGTATCTCTATATTGGAAAGTTGGTCAAGGACAATTTGGATACGTAGAATGCGGCGGATTATTTTGTCACTGTCGCTTATAAATAGCTCAGTAATGTTGAAATATTCCATTATAATTGTAAGCAAACACATCAGCATTCATTTGGCCTTCATGAATAATTGCAGCTTCAAGTTCTCGCACGAGATATACTACTAGCACCTTTAACACTTCCTGTCGATATTTAAAAATAAAACATTTTGTTTTCTCCGTAGTTAACGGACCAGAAATAACGTATTTGTTGACACGATTCTAACATGTTTCTAAGAAAGTAACGACTAGTGGTGTAATCGCATCACTGATGACCTGTCCCTGTATAAATTGGGAATCCATGGAATATAACAGCACAGATTTCCTATTCTGGTTGTAGACTTCATTTGGTGTTACAACAATGGGATGCCCAGTCATTACGTGCATCGAACGCATTTACTATCCTGTTATCGTAACCTTTGGTGTTCCTGGTAAGTTCTCATCTTGGCTTTAACAGCTTCGATGTATAAAATTATTGTTTTCGTAGTACCCGTTTCCCCTAACGATTTGCCAAAGTTTCAGCAGTTTTAGGGCGAAATTTTCATAAAGCCGCTCTGTTCTTGTGTATGAGATCCTCTATATTGTCCAGCATGAGTTTGTTTGTTCCGTACAAGAAAAGAGAAAACTAACTTTGGAGGAACTCAGCGGATGCGCTAATAACTATGGCTTGGGCTGGCCGCGTCTCGAATCAGGAAGATGCATCATGCTGTATTTTGTCTCGTAAAGGCCCTTGGAAATGCCCTGTCCTCCACTTAAACACACCTTCTATTGTATGAGAAGCCGTGGCCTGCAAAAGACACCAATAGATCTTCACCACTGGCATCCCGCTGTTCCCAACGCTGGCATTCAGCTGTCCAATGCAAACAACCTAAGTTTGTTCCCTCTCTTCTTCCGGCAAATACTCTCTAATCTGAGCATCACCTTAGTACACCACTTTTCATCATCCTTCTCTAACGCGGAGATACGACCTGTGAAAATAATCCAAATTTGGGATAACCGGTTTTCTAACAGCAGCACCGTAATTTACTCACCATGACACTAAATACGGATTCCAGTCATCACCCAAATTCCGCTTATTGGTCAACAAGTGAGATTTTAATTCAGGAGATCTCGATTAAAGTCATTGAGAGAGATTCATGAACAGAACATAGATCGCCCTTTAATAAAATTTTACGGAAGATTCTGAGATGAAAATATGCTGCATTCTCCAAGAATCCCTGCATTTACAGTTGAAAGGCCTAGGGAAATTGGATGTGTAGAGTGAATGTGATTATTTTGTGCCTAGCCATTGTTACGTACCCCGTAACTGGGTGTCTGACCAGCAGAGAAAGAAGAATCCGTTGGAGTCTGGTGGTACCAAACTAAAGGTGTTTATTAGTAAACTACACGATACAATATCAAAAATGCAAATATACATATAAAACAAGTTAGCAGTAATAAACCTAAAAGTGTAGGAATAATAATAATCAATGATAAACAAGCTCTATCGATGTCTAGGGGTAAAGGAATTGTCATAGGAAAGTATAGAGTTCAGTTCATAAATGCTGAGGTAGATATGGTTGTTGTATTGAAATTGTTGGAGAGAGAGAGAGCGAGCGAGATGTAACAGCAACAGTTGCGGCAGGCAAACCTTTTTGTGGCTTTCTTAATCCCTCGTGTCGTTGTGGCCATTCAGTTATGACCCCTCTGGTCTTCAGCTAGACCGTTCTTCTGTGGTGGACTCGTCACTCTGGCATGAGTGGACACACACACAAATCCCCACCGGTCCTGCTCTAACACTGTGAGCTTTACTGACCGATCTCCTGGTTCGGTCTCCGAAGCCCCCACCTTTCTGTGGGTTCCCAACACTCAGTCAGTGTCCACTGGTGTGTCTGAAGGGTGTCTCTCCAGACCTGTCTTTTATCCCCGCTCACGGTGTCTCAGCTATCCATCAACTCTGAATGACTGTGTCCATCAAATCAGACTACTCCTGCTATCTCCTGAGGAATGTTAACGAGCAAAGTACAGTCCTTACAGTAGAAGGTAAATAATCCAGGAAGAGTCATAATGCAGTAAATCAACAGTCTTTCTCCCCCTCTTATCTGTAGCAAATGTTCTTGCCTGGGCTTTATTTCTCTCTCTCATGAGCAGCATAACAACAGCAATAGTTCGTAGTTCTCAGGAGGGTGGGGGGGGGGATGGTTAACTCTGCGCCCCATTGTCCATCAGGTCTGTCCATCACTCATAACACCATCGATTGCTATACAGAAACTACGCCGCTTTTCCATAATTCAGAATAGTTAGATGTCACATGATATCTGCAAAGTAACACGCTGATCTTTCTAAAACCGACCTCCTGTATTTTTGGTGAACCTCTTTAGCACAAACTCCAAAGCCTCCATATCAATCGGTTAAAACTACTACCAGACGTACAGAACAGATGTCGCATAAAATCTGGTGCCTTATGTTGCAAAATGTCTAATCTACTTTTAAATTCAGTATTCTGCCGGACGAATTCAAGCATC
Organism: Hemitrygon akajei; assembly: GCF_048418815.1. Lineage (NCBI taxonomy): Eukaryota > Metazoa > Chordata > Chondrichthyes > Myliobatiformes > Dasyatidae > Hemitrygon > Hemitrygon akajei. Next base: position 58,968,627 of record NC_133147.1, read on the forward strand.
CTATATGCTTTCGTTACCCATTATAAACAGAGCGCATTGTAAGGAGAATTTGTGAAATTTGTTGCTCTGGAAATGGTTGTGCCCGCACGTTCTCTGAGCAGACCAACACGGACGCTTGGGTTCTAAACAGAGAATAAAAGAGAAATGGGCGGTTCGGAGTTCAGAGTTAATTTCCAACGTCATCTGTAAGAGGTCACTACGCCCATTCCATGGAATGCATATGTTTTTAGCGTGTTCACCTCTTTCCTCCTACAGTCCAGAGAGGAGATGGTTAGTAGGTTAACCGGTCAATGTGAATTGTTCTGCCAATATCCCTGTCTGCGTCCCCAGTCCAGGTTAATTGCATCCCTACTGTAGGAAGTGCCAGATAAAACGAAAGCAATGTAAAGGACAGTGGCGCGATATATCAAACGTGAGAGTAAATATATAAGAGAGTGTAAGTAACATTTATCATCGACATCCGTTCAACGTAATTGTATTAGTTCATAGTTACGATTAAATAGCGAAGAAGTTGAAATTTAATTAAATGAACTATGGAAACAACACATTATTATCAGGGGTTTGATCAAACTGACGAGGAAAATAATATATTTGAAAAATTGTGATAGAAAAACCGTAACACCACTGGAAACTGGCAAATGTTCGTTTTCATTTGTAAAGCCATAGAGATGTTCACTGTGGAAGCAAACTTTTGGGTCTTCGGTTCCGTGCCGACTACCAACCCATCTGTTAAATTAACGAAATTGCTTTAGTTTTATTAAACTCATGGGATATTCTGCCAATCAACTTCTCACTGAGGTCATTTGGAGAGAATAATTAACCGTGGGTGAACTCACAGGGACGCAAGGAGAACATGCAAACAATTCAAAATTAAAACTTTGGCGTTGTGAGGTGGAGGCTCTCTCAGCGGCGTCATTATCCCACCTATTATGCAGGTACACAGTCAGCAACAGAAGAGGGAACTCAATTCTGCTCATCTGCTTTTGTTTTAGCTAACATTGTGGCGATGGTGATCCTGACCCGAGGGAAGTGCGGTCTCTCGAAATGCATCACTCGCTACCTGGTGTACATGGCAGCGGTGGATCTTCTGGTCGTCATCACTGACCCCTTATTGAGGTGGATTGGTCGGATTTATTTCTCAGAGTCCTTCCTCCGCATTACTCCCGTGTGCAGTTTCGCAGTCACTCTGCTCTCTGCTGGAACGTCCAGTTCCGTGTGGCTGACGGTGGCGTTCACATTCGATCGGTATGTGGCCATTTGTTGTGAGAACCTGAAAACTAAATATTGCACTGAGAGAACGGCGGCTGTAGTCATAGCGTCAGTGTGTTTGTTGGGCTGTTTGGTGTCTGCTCCTTGGTATTTCATTTACGAACCACTGTACTACATTGGCAATATTCCCTGGGGCTGCTTTCCCAAATCAAGCTTCTATACTTCACGAGCATGGGCCGCATTTGACATGATTGATCGCATTTTAACCCCTTTCGTTCCTTTCTTTCTGATTATGGTGCTGAATGTTCTGACAGTCAGGAGTATAGTAGCCGCCAGCAGGGTACGCAAGGGGCTCCGTGTCCGCAGCAATGGAGAAAATGTGAAGGACCCAGAGATGGAGAATCGAAAAAAATCTATTGTGTTACTCTTCAGCATATCGGGATGTTTCATACTATTGTGGACGACAAAAGTTTTCTTTAACGTTTATCGTCGCGTTGCAAACATTCAAGTCTTTTACTCTTATTCCGACCCCAATTACATCACACAGCAAGCCGCCTTTATGCTACAAGTTCTCAGTTCCTGTACAAACACGTGTATTTATGTCCTGACCCAGAGACGTTTCAGGGAACAGCTGTTGAATGCGACGAAGTACCCACTGCATGCTTTTGTTAAATTTGTTCAACGGCAGAAAGAACCGAATGAGGTTGCATACTAGAGTTACTAGATATTATTTCTACATCATGGCCAGCTGTGCTAATTTTTCACAAGAGATTCAGTTGATGCTGTAAATCCAGTCTAACACACACACACACACACACAAAATTCTGGAGGAGGTCAGCAAGCCAGTCAGCATCCATAAAGGGGAATAATGGTTTGGTATTTTGCGCTGAGATCCACCACTGGGTCTCGGCCCGAAAGTCGAATCTTTGTTCATTTGTTAGGTGCTGCTTGAGCTGTTGAGTTCCTCCAGAATTTCGTATGTGTTACTTTCAGTTCATATTTACTGGAGTTGATATTTTGTGATCTTTTGACATGGAACGAGGTCTCCAGATGATCCTCCGATTAAAATGTCGCGATTAAAGATGCCATATGATGTTGAAAGTAACACCGCGCCGAAGATATTTGTCAATAGCTATTATATCTCAAGGAAAGTTGAACATCATTTATGGGAATTTTCTTAGATTCATAGACACTTCCTTAGATTCTGAGGTCGGTCCGCTAGTGATCGAACGGTTCACTACCCTGAAACAGGGTATACGTTGGATCCTCCCACGAAGCCCATTCTGGCTATCCATGACGTCATGATCCCGTTCTAAATGCTGACGGGTTCGGAATGTCCTCGCTAATGTTCGGTCTCGCGCTCCCCATAAATTTCATTGATATATTGTCGTCCTTTTTGTGGGTCTCACTCACAACATTTACACCAAAGAAAAAGCACAGAATCATAGAATTGTGGAAAACTGAAACAGGTCATTTGGTCCTACTAGTCCATAATAAATAGCTTGACTGTTCACGTTAGTACCACAAGTATGCTTTTGCGGTATATCTTTCTGAATTTTGCTCTGCATGTACCTCTACAATTATCCTTCAGACATTGTAATTGCCCCTGGCTTTATAAAGTCTAACGGCTCTTTCCACTTAGTCACCATCCTCGTGATAAAATGTACCCGCGAAAGTTATTTTAAATCTTCATTCTCTCACTTTAAAACCGTGCCTCTAGATTGAGATTACTCTAGTCTGGGTACGCCAAACCTATTTATGCCCCACATGATTCTATACATCATCACTTATCGGTGCTCTGATCTTTGTCCTATCTTATTAAATCTCTGTAGAACTCATTGCAGCCAGTCCTAGCAACACCCTGGTGAATCTTTTCCGCAATTTCTCTTTCCTTAGCTATTTTCTACTAGTAACGTGGAGAGCAGAACTGCTGCGATGCTACACATTTGATCTTAAAATCCTTTTATTCTGTACATTAGTAATACGGCGTCCTAACCCTTACGATCAATGTCATGGCCAAGGAGGATAAACATGTCTTCATGGGCACGCAAAAATCTGCAGATATTGAAGATCTTGAACAAGAGACAAAGGAACTGAAGAAATCCAACGACACAGTCAGCATTTGTGAAAGAAAATGGTTACTCGGTGAATTAGTTCAAAACCTTTGGTAAGGACTGAAGTGGAGCAGAATAGCCAGTAGCAAATTTCTAGAAAAGTTTGGACAAGACTGACGGTTGGTGTGGATCCAGTTGAGCCGGGGGAGTGGGGCAGATGACAAACAGATGTAAGATTGAGGAGTGTGTTTGATATTAGAAACTTGAATGTTTCAGCTGGCTGAAGAAGATAGGTCTTATAAGGGAGGACAATGAACGATGGAGCAAAGGAAATGAGATGGGGAGCGGACCGAGTGTGTGTTATGCGGGTGATGGCACATAAGGAGGGCGAAAAAGGGGACAACGGGTTAATCCAAATTAAGGGACCCAGCTCAAAGCGTTGACTGTTTATTTCTCTCTAGATATTCTGACTGACCTACTGAGTTCCTTCAATATTTTGTGAGTGCTGATCAAGATTTTCAGCATCTGATGAATCCCATGTGTTTAACACATAAAGGTCCTACAGATAAACCAGAATTATCGGCGATTTTGCTACTGTTTTGTTGAGAATCACAGAGTGTCCAACATGTGCAGAATCTCTTGTGATCTGTAAAAGATTGGCCGGTATGTACTTCCGCGGCTTATTCGTACAGCTCTTCTCGAATAAAGAAGTAACATTTTCTGTTTTCTTATTATAAATACTGTATCAAGACTCCAGCAATTTTTTCACTGAGTTCTTAAAATGCTTTATGATAAACCTGCTCAGGTCTTGGGGATTTATCCGCTTTGCTGTGTTTCAAGGCTGCTAACACTTTATCGTTCGTAATGCTGATATTTTAGCACAACGGGTTTCTCTGCAGTGAACCCAGTTGCTTCCACGTCCTTCTCCATAATATAACTAAGAAATTTTCACTTCAAACCACGCCCTTACCTTGAGGCTGGAAGACTACACCAATTATTGAGAGGTGCTACAGTCCCTCCGTTTGCCATTTGCTCATAATATGCATACACACGCATTTAACGTTGATGGCGTGAGGTGGAGATGGTGGAGTGACATCATAAATGCATCCTGACCGGGTGAATGGAATCTTGAGATCGTAACTGTTCTCCACTGGCCCACATGAATTTGCAGAGGACTGCGGGAACAGCTCAGCACATCACGCAAACCAAATTCCCATCTATGGACTATTGTCCACACGTCTCGCTGGAAAGGTGAAGCACCCCATTTAAACAGCGACACCACCCTGATATTCTCTTCTATTCCCCGCCTCGCAACATCCCGTCGAAAACTAAAATGAACAACACGGTACTACGAACATCTAGGTAGCTTCTCTCCCACTATCGTGAGACAATTCAATGAACCTCCAGCATGTTAAAGAATAATTCTTGAGCTCAAAATCTCGTTATTGCCCTTTAACCTTATTGTCCGTAAGGGCTGCGTCTTCTATGTGACTGTACACCATATACTGTTATTGATTTCGCTTATAATACCTCGATGTATTATGTTCTGTAATAATTTGTATGGATGGCGTGCAAATCATTATCTTGGTACTTTTGACAAAGAAGGAAACTGTAATGCAAATACGCTAAATTAGATCACACGTCCTATGACTTACAAACGTGACTGCACATTCGCACAAATTGACATGGTTTCTTCTAACTGTCCACTGTCTCTAAGTTTCCCGGCTATGCACCAGCCCCAGCTCAGAGCACGAAGATACCTACAGCAACCCCCACCCCCGCTAACATTCGGGTGTAAAATAACGTCAGGAAATTTCTGGCTTTCCTCTGTGAATTTTTTTCAGTTCCCAGAATTGACGACTTTAAAATGTTAATATGCTTCACTTAACGTTGGAGTGCTTTTATTAAATTCCAGCTGCGTATCATAGAACATAGAACACTGCACAGTACACGCCCTTCGGCCCACAATGTTGTACGGACCCTTAAACCTTGCCACCCATATAACCCCCACCTTTAATTCCTCCACATACCTGTCTACTAGTCTCTTAAATTTCACTAGTGTAACTGCCTCCTCCACTGACTCAGGCAGTACATTTCACGCACCAACCACTCTCTGAGTAAAATATCTTCCTGTAATATCCCCCTTGAACTTCCCACCCCTTACCTTAAAGCCATGTCCCCTTGTATTGAGCAGTGGTGCCCTGGGGAAGAGGCGCTGGCTGTTCACTCTATCTATTCCTCTTAATATAAATAGACCCCACCTCCTCAACATCACGTAGTGAAATATTTATTCCCACTTCAATGGAAATCCGCTTCGACAATGGAAAGGTCGGACATGTAAAACAGTAAAACGCTGAAATCTTCGACAGACAAACCAACAATTGTGGAACAAAATTGAAGCCTTGCGCCTTAATTTATGGAGCCTCTGATCAGATTGGAAAAGTGCAAGAAATTAATCAGGGCAGCTTCACAGATAGGGAAACGAAGAGGGATGAATTAGATCACATCTTGTATTGGGTAAAATCCAAGGCGGTAAATGATGAAAATGTTGGTGTTGGAGCCTCTGGCGATGTTGTGAAAGGTTAGTTCATTTCACTCGATCTGTCTAAAAGTAGCACAAGTGGATGGAGGGAAATAAAGACGTGCACAAGTTGGAAACTGACGGCAAATACTGCGAAGTTTGGAAAACGGAAGTCAAACGGATAGAACTAGAACTGCTCAGCCGAACTGTCGAAGTTACACACGGCGAGCAGCGAATCTTCTTACAATTTCGTACATGACAAGCGTTAAGTATTAATCTAGAAAATATTTGTAAACAAAAAGATTGGGTTTCCCGTTTGGAACACGTGTGCAATTCCGTTAAAATAGTCTCTGCGGAAAAGGCTATTCGGATTAACATTATTCATTTTCTTAAACGACAGATTTAGCCAATCTTTCCAGCTAACGAAAGAGTAAAAGAGCAAAGGGGCATTAATTGGAAAGAGTGTCCAGAGAAATAAAGTCACAGTGCGGAAGAAGGAAAACAATCCCTTCTGCCAAACTGAACCATGACGACCTGGTTCCCCACTCCAGTTTGCCCATTTGACTGTATCTGTGTGAGTTATATTTTTCTAAGCATTTTCTCGGCATTGACATCCTGAAAGTTCTTTTAAATACTGTAATTGCGCCCTTCTCTGCCACATCCTCTACTATTTTGCTCCATACACACACTGCCCTCCACAAACATTGTCCCTCAAGTCCTCTTTAGATTATTCCGCCTCGCTCTTTAAACCTATACTATCTGGTTTAGGATAGGAGGCAAATAAGAATGAAGATTTGGGGTGCATTTACTCATAGGTTTCGGTCTTCGGAGTCCATCATCATTTCAACGAATAAATTATGCTTGTTTGATGGGATTTGTATTACCTTAGTTGCTGCCTTGATGCGCTCTTTACAGAATGAGGAAACTGAATAATTCCATACAGCACAGAAACATTACTCCATCCCTACTCATCAATTTTGAAGAAGACAGCTTTCTGAGATAAACCATAGGCTTGCATTTGTCCGAGCTTCTGTTCCTATCCATATACCTGCCTGGACGTACTTTAAATTGTGTATTTGTTTTATTTAGCCCACAACCCTCTGAAATGTCTCAAATATTGAAACTGCACAATTTGCATTTGGGAAAATGTGACGAGAGACGACCTCTTCCTTAATTGCCCCTACAAATAGCCTGAAGTTTTCATTTTACACAATTTTATACGTCTTTCCAGTCGTCCTGTAATGGCGGTGTTGAGGCTATACTTGTTGGGTGCTAATCTTAAATTTCCATGGGAATGTGCTGGAGAGATACTATTGTTTTATCTCCTTTCAATAAACAATATGTGCCGACGCTATGTTCCGGCACATTGGGACGTTGCAGTACTCATTGGACAGGTGTATGTGCAGACAACATGGAAATAAATTTCAATAAATTTCCATCATCAGCGAGCAATCCTACTTTCCACCCAGCCTTCTCTAGAGATTTCTCCCAATTCCACCATCCCAACTGGCTGATACAGCATTTCTAAGTTGAACAACATAGCCCTGGAAACCCAAACAAGCTAAAAGCAGAAGAGGGTAATCTTATGAAACTGCTAAAATGATGTATCTGAAGAATTGCAGTAATCATCTTAAAATGGGATTTACAAGTGTGAATTTATTGCGTTCTTTCTTTCTTTCTTTCTTTCTTTCTTTCTTTCTTTCTTTCTTTCTTTCTTTCTTTCTTTCTTTCTTTCTTTCTGTCATCTTTCCTTCTCTCCTCCCTTCCTTCTATTCTTTCTGTGTTTTTTTTTATGGTTGTGCTGAAGTGTTCTCCATTGGCACTACTAAATATCTTTGCTAGTCATCCTATGTTTTTCAGTAGTTTCCCACTTTCAAGGTCGTTTCTGCCCTTGCAACGCTTTCATGCATTGGCCACCCCCCACTAAGAAATCTGGCTTGAAATAGCTGCTCTTCTATCTTCAACTGTATCCACACTTTACCACATTGTTTCTACTCGGTCCATCATTCAATGAACTGACAACGTCCCTGAACTTTAGCTACAATGGATATTTTCCCTCAATAACAACCGGTTGGCAACGCTTCTCTACCGCCTGCAGAACACTATACGCTTTGATGACAATGCTTTATTTATGAAGTTTACATCATGTCATCAATCCTCTGTTCGGAAAATTTAAACGCCGGTCCGGACAGACTGCGGGCCCCTCTCTCCAGATCGCTAATGCAACGACCCGGCTGCTGTGAGTCGTGCCTTAGTAAGTTGTGGCCATTTACGCCTTTAATATGTTGAACTTAATACCGAGGCTTTGGTCCTACTCCGGGCCCCTCCGGGGATTTGAATCTAAGGAATCAATTTGTTTCGATTGTTGCTGTTGTTGCTCACTTTTATTATTTGCATGATTTATCCATTTTTCTCTCTTTCTCTGGGCGCATGGTGGGGCGGTTGGTCTTTATTTGTTTATTTTTATTGAGTTCTTTCGAGGTCCTTGCTTTGCTACTGTCTGTAAGAAAACAAATCTCAAGGTTGTATAATTCATACATTCTTTGATAATATATGTACTTTGAACGGTCGTTGATTGTGTATAATTCCCAAGATTGAAAGCTTCTCAATACAAATCGGGAGTGAAGTGCACTTCAGGGTGTCAAGATTCAAGATCGTTTCATGTCATTTCCAGTACAGAAATGTAAAGGAGAACTAAATGTATGTTACTCCAGATCCGATGCAGCACAAAAAGGCAACCAATTAAAGAGCACAGTAAAATACAACAAACATAAATGTACGGGATAACATATATAAATAGATTAAGTGTATGTACATAAAGTGATGCAAACCACAGATGTGCATGTACATAAGGTATTTCTGACAAGAAATTATATACCAGTGTACGTGGCAGTGTGGTACAATTTGTTCGTTGGTGGTGATATACATCGGCTTACTGCTTGGGGAAAATAACTGTTTTGATACTGTAACTTTTGGAGTCGATGCTACATTGCTTCGTCCTGTATGGTATAAGGGTAAACAGACCTTGATCAGGGTGGTTGGGAGCCTTCGTGCGATTACTGGCTATTTTCTGGCACCTTTTTGTTTATATATCTTTGATTATTGGTAGGCTAGTGCCGGTGAAGCCCCTTTGACTATCTGTTTTAGAGCCTTCCTGTTCACCGCAGTGCAATTTCCGTACCATGCAGTAATGTGGCATGTTATGATGGACTCTACTGGGCATCTATTGAAGGCTGTGAGTATTTTGAGTTCAGATTGGTATACGGGGTCCAGATAATGTGGGTTTTCAATTTCGTAACTGGGGCAAGGAGCACAACGCCATCCTCTTCTCCTAATTAGTGGCCCCTTGTGCTGGTTAAACATGCAGCTCCGACGCAGTCGGGACGTAGCATTTGGACGCAGGATCCAATAAGCCGAATTGTCAGCGACAGGAAGTATCAACAAAACCACAGATGGAAACATGGAAGAATTAAAAGTGAAAAATTAATGGGGACATGGAGATGGTGCACCGACCGTGTAAGAATGCTATTAATGTTTTATGACTGCGTCCGAACTTTGCAAGTGGTGGGGGGTGGGGAGAGGCGGTGGCGGTCCTTAAAGATGATGCACAGATACACTGGACAAATTGAAAGCTGGATGTTCCTCAGCCTTATGTGATTACAGTCTATGTCTGCAATTCTGTGTTGTATCTCACTTCAGTCCCATCACAAGGCAAATCTAATTACAATGTCCATATTACAAGCACAGTAGAATTTTTCGGAATATAAGACACTGAACGAGACGCCGAGCTACTGTGTGAGAATTTGCAGACAGAAAACAATTATCTTCCAGTCTATCGGAGATCTTTAGTAATTAATCTGAAATCCGTTGCAAGGTTCGGGCGCAAAATAAATAACAACATAATGATCGCATTGTCTTTAAATTTGACATAATTGTCAAGCTCACTGCAGAACTCCAACCTGTTCCCAATAAAATTGGGAATGTTTAAAATAAAGAACAACTAGAATACAATTGTAGTTTGGGAACTCTGCCTCTCTATTTACTGTTTAAACAAATTAGCAATCACACCCCAGGGGTATTTCATCCCGTTCTTCAGTTCCTCTCTGAATTTGCTCTGAGTCAAGGCATAAATACACGTGTTGGTGCAGGAACTGAGAATCTGCAGCATAAAGGCAACTTTTTCTGTTGTAAAGTTTATGTCAAATGTATGATAATACGTAATGTTTGCTATTCGTCTATAGATATTATAAACAACCTTGGTCAAACACAACAGTATAAAACTACCCGTGATGCTGAAGAGTAAGACAATGGATTTTTTACGATTCTCCATCTCCGGGTCTTTGTCATTCCCCCCACTGCTGCCGCCGCGGAGCTTTCTGCGGACTCTACTGGACACTAAAATCCGTCTGACTGTCAGAGCATTAAGCAGCAAAATCAGGAAGAAGGGGAGGAAATGCGTTTCGATACGTTCAATCAAGTCTAATGCCGCCCATTCTGATGAAGAAAAGAAGATTGTTTTAACAACACAGTCCCAGGGAACACCATTAATTAGCCGACCTTTTGTATATAAGAAGTACCATGGTACGGACAGCAAACAACTTAACATGCCGATTGTCGTTATAACCACAACCGCCATTCTTTCAGTGCAATATTTTCTCTTCAGCTTCTCACAACAAATGGCAACAAAACGATCAAAAGTGAAAGCGACCGTCTGCCACACAGACATCTTCGTTGCCGTAGCCAGAAGGACGGTAGTGAGACTGCACACTGGAGTGATGTGCAGGAATGAATCCGGGAAATAAAATTGCAGAGTCCATCTGAGCAAGGGATCCGTGATGACGACCAAGAGATCGGCCACAGCCATAGCCACCAGGTAGCGAGTGATGCATTTGGAGAGACCACACTTTCCCCTGGAGAGGATTATAATCGCCACCAGGTTAACTGCAGAATAGAGAAAGAGGCAGAGAAATTGCTGAGTAGACTCATTACCAGAGGAGCATTTCGATAACATCTGTGTGGAAATGACCAAGCTCTTGGTTGAGACCCGACGCAAAACTTTTGAGAAGAACGGGGCTTAGTCACAGTTCGTGGTTAATTTACAGATGTTCATAGCAAACACATGACAAGTGGTTGTCTTCGTTGAAAAATGATGAGCCCAACAAGATTATTCAGAAAACATACGTGGCTCGGCAGAAGGCATGTGGGTAGTCGGAAAATATGATCGTCTTATTGCAGCATGCGATATATCAAATATAATTTACAGATCTCTCTCGCATCCTCCAATAAAGTGACGCAGCACCTAGTTTAAGGAGGTTATGTGAACAATGTAACCCAATCATGAAGTGGTTATCTGCTTGCAATTAGAATGAAATAGGCATACCAGCGAGAATAAAGCCACCCCATTCCCATAATTGAATGCACTTCTTCACTTCAAAATTCATGAAAACGATTAAATAATATGTTAAATAAGAAGTAGCATTCAATCTTAAATTTGATCAGAAAGACTGAAAATAATTTTTGAACTATTAAGATCCCTTTCGCAGAATACTGCTAGACAGGTTTGACAAGTATTGCTTTGCAATGGTTATGGGGTGAGTTGTCAGGCGTTAGTCTAGGAAGTCATCCTTTCACAACTCAAATACTGTCTACAATCAGTCAAACACAACTCATAGGCTCACTTGGGTACTTCCCACTTGTCTGCCGTATTTGGTCCGCTCGTTTATAGAGTCAGATTGAATAGAACACATTCCATTAACCTAGACTTTCACTTCCATTGCGTGGATACAAATACGCACCCACTCACACTGTAAAACGCACACACACACACGCATACAGTAAAACACAAAATTTGGCTTCTACACACACGCACAACTCTCTCTCGCGTGCATAGACTCGTACATACTCAATAAAACACACCCTCTTTCCTCCTTCCAAACAAACACACACACACACACACACACACGCACGCAGAAACAGTATATCAGAGTCTCCGTTTCACATATATTCGTACATGAACAAACAAAGATGTAAGGCACACACCATAGCAGTACAGTTTATCCTTAAAATTTATCACGTTTACTCGTTCAACTACAACAATAATTCGCAAGCGCCTTAGCTCCTCTACAAAGAAAGACAAACACAGAGGGCGCAGCTCCTATTCCAGTTCAGGTCGCAAACAAGACTTACTTGGAAATATATTGCCTACCCTGTGCATTGACCATGTGCTCTCGATACAAGAAGTCTTGTCCGCTATTAAACTACCGGCAAATAAATATCAAGACTTCGGCAATCCCACCACAAATTTGGCTCATCCCTTCTCAGGGACAATCTACGATCCAGAGTTACGTGCTGATACGCTAATTTGGAAAATAACCAGAATACTATGAAACAATCAGCAGGTCTGGCAGCATTCTCGAATGTTGAAGAAGGTGAAGTTACAGATGCCGATGTAACACTTTCAGCTTTTTACCCATACACTTAATTCCATTTATTTCCCAACAAGGAGCACACCAGCTTGAATCTGACAGTTGGCTAAACAAGGGCGATATTGGACGAAGCACATCTACATAAAGACAGTTAACCCGGAGCCTCGTAATTTTACGGCCGGTTATGGCAAAAATCAGCAAGTAAATTGGCATCTCTACATGCCACACAGTTGAAACTGAACAGCAATATTAAGTCCCGTTCAGCGACTTACTTGGAATTCCGATTACTGAAATGATGGGATAATAAAACTCTTGGATGCGTAAGATGAGCGGCGTTTCCATTGTTGGAAAATATAGTTAATCCTTTTTCGCTCTCAGCGGTAGCTCCGACACACTCTTTTATCAGATGGAATCCGACTCCATATTTAGAGAACGTAATGCGATTCCCCTGGCGATATTGTACCAATGATCATAGCTGTCTCCGTGGCTGCACCATTATGTCAAGAAAGATATTATTTCAGGAACGTTGACCACGGTGAAAATAAAGTGTTGTTTTTCATCTGGATGACTCCAGAATATGTCATTGATGTCAGCTAACTGTGTCTCAAAAGGAATAGATACCAGGAATGTCTCTAGATATATTAAATGAAGAGTGAAAGTTTGGTTCGAATTTTTATGGACAATCTGACAGTTATCTCTGTTGATAGCCAGTTAATATATAACAATAATTGCACACACGGATTTTGTGCGCTTAGAGTTGCGAACCATTTCTCTAAATCCCTGAATTTCTCAGATAGTCCAATAGTAGATATTCGAAGACCAGTTCCTTAATTTTCACTTTCAACGACACGGGGGTCTTTATTCAGGTATAAAAATGTATATTTACAATGAATATTCTGCCCAACATAATGGCGCCACCGTTCACCTTTCGGCAAAACTGGCGGCTTGGATTAGATGCAAATGTTTGTAGCTTAGTGAATTGGTAAGGTTTCGGACGGATTTTTGGGATGGCAATAATGGAATGCCAAGGTTACACTTGATAATCACCGCGGATGTCATTAATATATATAAGTGACATGTGTTTTGGGAAGCTGTGCACAAATGCGACATTGCCGATCGCCGTGTTTCCAGCTATCGTAAGTAGCGTGCTCCCGCACAGCATTCAGGAGAATGAAGACGCAGTCACGAAACCTGCAAAAGAATAGTGGAGCGGATTCAGCTCTACGGGAACTGCGGAAATTGATAGGTTTAAAAACATTAAGAACATCTATCTTAATCTAATGCTTGTGGATGTGCAGTTATATGACTGCCAACTATATGTTGGTTCGGACATGAATGTTTTAGTTAACAATAACCTCGATAAATATTTTTCAATTATATCAAGCGCTTAAGAATCTGCGTCCAAAGCACTTAATCGTTTTCTAACGGATTTAAATCTAACTGACGTGTGGAGGGTGAGTAATCCACCTGCTACAGACTATATCTTCTTCTCCACAAGACATAAAACTTTCTCTCGGATAGATTACATTCTTATATCCTCCGGTTTGCTGACTTTGGTATACTCAATAGAAGTTTTGCCCAGATATCTTTCTGATCATAACCCAGTCATATCTACTTTTAATTATGGCGGAATTAAAATTAAGTCTATTAGGTGGAGATTTAACTCTACCCTTCTGAAGAATGACGAATTTCTAAAGCAACTGAGAACAAAACTGACGAAATTTATAATTTAAAATAAAAATAGTGTCTCGGATATGAGTGATTTGGGCCTCCATGAGGTTTTCTTACGACATAACGCCATATGGTTCAGTTTCCACCTGCATAAAAACCGGCTTCAAAAGATTTCCACCCTAGAAGAACAATGTAAGGTTTTGGAGAATGATCTGAAAAGGAGATACACATAACAAAAGAAAACGAGCTCAAAACAAATCAAGCAGAATTAAATGGTTTATTAAGAAGCAGTGCAGAATATTTGAACCATATAAACAAACATAAGTATTATGCAGAAGGCGGCAGACCGAGCCATCTTTTGTCACTAACGCTCAAACAACAGGAAGCTACAAGGTCTATACCAGCGAACAGGTGTGCTAAACGCGTAGTAGTATCTTCCACAGAGGAAATAAACGAGACATTCAAGAATTACTTTAAAAAACTGTATACAAGTGGCTCAGTTCCTTCTGAGAATGACTTTACAGATTTTCTTTAGTGGATTAGACCTCCCTATGTTGTCATTAGAGGACACCAACACTCTAGACTCTCTTATTACATTGGATGAGCTACTTAAAGCAGTCAAAGCTATAAATAAGGGCCGTAAGCCAGCTATAGACGGCATACCTGTAGAAGTTTACCTAGCACTTCGGAATATTCTTGGACCAGTATGGTTAGAAATATTCAATTATGCTATTGAAACTGGCGCTTTCCATAGAGATCTAAACACAGCCCTGATCACAGTTATACCTAAGCCCGGTAAGGACCACTTGGAGTGTGCCAGTTTCCGTTCAATCTACTTGATAAATGCCGTATTCAAGATATTTTCTAAGGTCTTAGCCAGCAGACTTGAGACAGTAGATGGGAAAATTATTAGTCCAGATCAAACGGGCTTTATCAGGGGACGTCTCGCATCTGATAATATTCGCCGGCTCTTACACATACTGAGTGCAGCAGATAAAATCTCACCTGCCTATGGCCTGCTATTTATAGATGCTGAAAAAGCGTTCGATCGCCTTGAATTGGAGAGTTCTAAAAGAACTTAAGTTCGGCGATAAATTTATCAATATGATTCAATCACTGTTTGCTAATCCCTCAACCCGGGTATGCGTGGGAGGAGGTTTCGCAGAGTTATTTGACATAGGGCGGGGCACACGACAAGGGGACACTCTGCCTCTTTTAATTTTTACTGAATCTATTGAACCGCATGCACATTTAATTAGAAACTCTTCTCAGATCTCTCCTATTACAATAGGAACGACATCACGTTCGATCTAACTTTACGCGGAAGACACACTAGTTTATATGGCAAATGTTCAACAAACTCTCCCCTATGTTTTAATAACGCTGGACCAATTTGGATTTCTTTCAGGATACAAAGTTAATTTGTCAAAATCGGCACTGATGCTGATTAATACAGATAAAAGTAAGGCGTCTCTCCCTCCCCAGATTAAGGTTACAAAAGAGGTCCTCTACTTGGGAATTAAAGTTAATACTTCCCTATCGCCTGTGGCTAAAACAAATTACTCTTTAATTCTGGAAAAAATATAGAAGAAGATATTAAAAGATGGAGACACCTGCCATCATCAGTCTCAGCCCGTTTGTCGGTCATTAAAATGAACACCTTACCCCGCATTAATTTTATTAGCTCAATAATCCCACTTGCTCCTCCAGCAGGATATTGGCCAAAACTGGACTCCTTACTACGATGCTATGTTTGGAACTGTAAACGACCCAATATAAAGTGGTCAGCTCTACAATTGAAAATTCGGATGGCAGATTTGCATGTCCAAATTTTAAACTGTATCACTCGGCATTTGTATTAAAAAGTCTTAGGTATTGGATGGAACAGGATGAAATTTCGTCATGGAAAAATATAGAACAAGAGATAATAACACCAATAAGTTTGAAGGACCTTCTCCTTATAAGAATGCCTACCAAAAATATGATTTGTATTACGGTCCAATATTCACACATATGCTACAAGTGTTTAGAGCAGCAGATAAATTCCTAAAATTTAAAAGCGTATTGTGCAAATCATCTCCATTATGGAACAATAATCATTTTCTATCTGAGGGGAAACCATTCAGTATCAGAACTTGGGAGGATAAAGGTATTACTACTCTGCAGGATATTAATGGGGGCAAGTACTATCCTTAGCTTTCAAGAACTGGTATCTCGCTACAATATTGATAAACACTCTCTTCTTCTACTTTAGAGTAAGATCAGCTTGTAAGCCTACGGGGTTCCCTGGGTGTCAGATTTAAAAGACCACCCCATTTTAATCTGGATACAGAGTGCTCCAAAATAGATAGTGTCATATATCCACGGTAAATTAAACTCCCAGAAATATATGCCCACATCAGGAATGAAAGCCTGGGATAGGGACATATCTGAATTGGGACAAGACTTAGACTGGGATGCGATTTGGGATAATGCTACCGGTGCTTCGAAAAATCCAAATCATCGGTATATACACTTGAAATTTTGTCATAGAGCATATCTAACACCGAGAATTAAACATCAAATAGGACTGGTTTCTGACACATATTGCTCATTTTGCCCCCACGGAACCGTGGCTTTTTTATACGTTGCATGGTAATGTCCAGGGGTTTTTGGTTTGTGGGGGAATTTTATTAGCACTCTTACAGAACTAACGGGGGTACAATTACCAATGGACCTCGCTGTACATCTTCTAAATGATGACTCCCAGCTTTCCCTTACGAAAAAAAAAACACACATGCAAAATCTGTCTGGAAGGCCTGACTGTAGCTAAGAAGATTGTAGTCCAGCGTTGGAAACCTCCTCGTGATATTTCAAGTACTCACTGCCTTCGGAGCTTTTTGGATATTTCTTACCTGGAATTATCATCAGCAAGAGTAAATGATGCACGACCAACACAATCTTAATGGGGGCAAATTTGATATCTAACTTAAAAGATCTTCTGTTAAAATAGGAATGTTCTGTCTGTATATGCAATACTATTCAGTTGGTTGGTGGAGGAGAAAAGGGTGGGTGGAGGGAGAGAGGGTTAGAGAGGGGGGAATGGTGGAGGGGGGTGGGGATGAGGGTCGGGAGGTGGCTGGGTTAAACAATCAAAATGTAATCGGCAACTGGTTGTATTTAATGTAATTTGTTGGTGTTACAATAAAAATTAGTGATAAAAAGAAAGAAAACGTAGAAATCCTACAGCACAATACAGGCCCTTCGGCCCACAAAATTGTGCCGAACATGTCTCTACCTTAGAAATTACTAGGGTTACCCATAGCCCTCTATTTTTCTAAGCTCCATGTACCTATTCAAAAATCTCTTAAAAGACCCTATCGTATCCACCTCCACCACCGTTGCCTGCAGCCATTCCACGCACCCACCACTCTCTGAGTAAAAAATTACCCCAGGCGTTTTCTTTGTACCTACTCCCCAGCACCTTAAAGCTGTGCCCTCTTGTGGAAGGATTTCAGCTCTGTGAAAAATCCTCTGACTATCTACACGATCAATGCCTCTCATCACAATACCGATCGACACAACACCATGAATCGAAGGGCTCGTATTGTCCTGTTCTCTTCAGTCTGCTCTGTTCGATACGTTTAAGCTACAGGGAGCCTGTTCAAAGTGAGAGAGCAAAGAATGTAAGGTGACATGGAAAGAAAGTGCTTTTTCTTACTTCTTGGGCATATTTGATATATGGAACGAAATGCCAGAGCAAATGATAGAAGCGAATACCGACCTCTACCACTTCCTCCGACAGCTCGTTCCATAACCTCCTCCACTCTCAGTGTAGATAATTAATGTCCCCTTGGAGGAATTCCACTAGCTCGTAAAACAGATGCCAACCAGTTATGGACTCCCTTACCGTTCGGAAGTGACTGTGACTATCTTTCCAGCAGTCGCTTAGCTTCATCAAATGCGTTCGATAATGTGAACCTGTAATGTGAACGTGATCAAGCAAGTAATCTGTACAACTCACCAAAACAGACTTCTGTCTGGCTTATGTTCATGCACCTTTCCAATCAATTTCCGAGTGACATTACTTAGTATCTGCCGTGGAAAATGTGAAGCCTCGGCTACAGACGTGAGTGTGCAATGGCCGCTATTGTATCCATTAACATATCGATCTGTCTTTTTTTTTAACCCTGCTTCAAAATAAAGGCATGATCTCCGAGTTCAACAAGCATCAGGAGGGCTGGCATGGTAATTTTTATCTCTTTCCCAAATCACAACACGCTGTCCTCCTTCAAAATCGAGCCAAATAATACAAGGCTGAGGTAGCGATAGAAAATGTCAACACAGCGGAAACAACCTAGCCGCCATCAAGGAGACACATGTAGAAAGGTTTCACAAAAAAGCCAACGGTATCGTGAAGAACTCACTTACTGCTCATGGACCGTTTATCGTATAAACATCATTGCAACAATCAAGCCAGGAACAGTACAGAAAACTGCACTTACAGGCCGCCACACAACCGATCACCACGACCACCACTGTTTACACATCACCTAGCGTCACTTTATGTACGTGCAAGCAATCAAATGATTCCTTATACGTTGTGTACTATAGGACTGCTTTATATTTATATTCATTCTGTTTTTATTGTGTTCTTTGTGATTTTGGTGTTACCTTATGCTGCATCGGATCCGGAGCCTCAATAATTTTGTTCTCCTTTGCAATCATGTAATGAAGAATGCCAGTAAACAATCTTGAATCATGAAAAATACAAGAAAGCAAATACAACTTTTGAGATAATACCCAAGAACAATATTATGTGAATGGTCAACGGTCTCTGGAATCCTTTGCAATAACTATTTCACAGATAACTAACCAGCACGAGAGTACTTGTCCTTGCAGATTCTAGCTTCTTCAACCACGTGTCTCTCTCAAGGACTGACCAATATACATCGGCGTCATATTTACACGATGCGATATCCCAAAAATGGTTTAAGAGAACATCCGGCAATGAGTTGATCATGCAGAAAGTTTACAGATTTAAGGAGATCTGGCTGCTCTTAGAAACGTAGAAACATAGAAAACCTACAGCAAAATACAGGCCCTTCAGCCCACAAAGGTGTGACGAACATGTCCCTACCTTAAAACTACCTAGTCTTTAGACATAGCCCTCTATTTTTCCATGCAGCAATCCAGGAGTCTCTTAAAAGACCCTATCGTTTTCGCCTCCACCACCGCCGCCGGCAGCCCATTCCACGCACTCACCACTCTCTGCGTAAAAAACTTACCCCTTACATCTCCTCTGTACCTTCTTCCAACTATGCCCTTTCGTGCTAGTCATTTCAGCCCTGGGGAAAAGCATCGAACTATCTACACGATCAATGCCTCTCATTATCTTGTACACCTCTGTCAGGTCACCTCTCATCCTCCGTCGTTAGAAGGCTTAGTTCACTCAACCGAATCTCATAAGGCATGCTCCACAATCCAGGTAACATCGTTGTAAATCTCCTCTGCACCCTTTATATGGTTTCCACGTCCTTCCAGTAGTGAGTCGACCAGAAATGAACGCAGTACTCGTTTGACCAGGGTCCTATATAGCTGCAACATAAGGGCAATGAACCGGATGCCTTCTGAAGCACAGAGTCAACCTGCACAGCAGCTTTGAGTGTTCTATGGACTCGGACCCCAAGATCCTTTTGATCCTCCGCACTGCCTAGAGTCTTACCATACTTGACCTATGAAAATGAACCATCTCACACTTAACTGGGTTGAACTCCATCTGCCACTTCTCAGCCAGGTCTTGCATATTATCGACAACACCCCCAACCTTTATGTCATCAGCAAATTACTAACCCATCCCTCCACTTCCTCGTCGAGGTCATTTATAAAAATCACAAAGAGTAGGGGTCCCAGAAAAGATCCCTGAGGCATACCACTGGTCACCAGCCTCTATGCAGAATATGACCCGTCTACAACCACTCTTTTCCTTCTATGGGCAAGTCAGTTCTGGATGCACAAAGCAATGACTCCTTGGATCCCATGCCTCTTTACTTTCTCAATAAGCCTTGCATGGGGTACCTTATCAAATACCTTGCTAAAATCCATATACACTACATCTACGTCTCTACCTTCATCAATGTGTTTATTGACATCCTGAAAAAATTCGAACAGACGACAAAAGGAGATTTATTAAAATGCCATCCGGCTGGACGGATTCGAAATGTTCAGAACAATCTCCACTCCGTACGACTTCTTTGATGATTATGTCTGATGCAAATAATTTGTTAACATAGACTGTAAATTACATTAATAGCTCAGTTGAAGCCAGACCCAATGTCTTTCTCCCTGCGTTCTTTTCACTCTGTTGAAGTGATTTAATGAGTTTAGTGTCTTAACTTATTTTTCACCGTATATCGGCTGAAAACTGCCTTATGTTCTTCCGTGGTTATACATTCTTGCTTACAGAAGAGACGAAATAACCATTATATGACAACAAATACTTTAATTTCGAAGTCTTAAGCAGTCTATCCACGAAAAACAATTAAATAAAAAAAAACAGAAGCCGAATGGTAATCGCTTTCAAAAATATAAAGAATTTAGTTTGTTTTTGTGGATTTCCTTCAGTCAAGTAATTCAGCCACAGAACCCAGCTGGATGTAGGTGTAACACGAGAGGGGATAAACTTAATGTACCAGGGCTTCTTTTGTTATAGAAGATATTGTGGGTACCTGGGATTAGCTACTACGGGACTAGTTAAGTGCAATGTTTGGAGACATTTGGGCAGGTAATGGATAAGGAATTCTTAGAGTGAAATAGGCCAAACACACACAGTCTTTATTGAGATAGAGCGTCCTCGAGCCACACAGCTCAGCAACACCCGAATTAGCCTAATCACAGGACAAATTATAATGACCAGTTAACCTACCAATCGGTACGTCTTTGGACTGTGGGAAGAAACCCAGGAATTGAATCCAGATCACCTGCACTGTGAAACTTTGTGCTAACCACTATACTACTGTGCCGCCCCAGTCTCTGGCGCTCTGAACAATAAAGCACAGGATCGTTCCTTTGTGTTTTGCAGGTCGATGCCAAAGGAAAAGCACCATTGTTTTCAATTCTCCTTTTTAACCAATATTTCTTCCGTGGTCTTTTTTTGCGATCCAACTCAGTTACTCTTATAGCTACTTCATAAATATTGCGAGACCTTCAACTTCAACCAAAGCAGCAGTCTCTTAGATCGGTACATTCCCAACAAACCTTTCGCCAATTCATCTTTCCTCAGACCTCTGCGTCATATGCACTTTTATTAAAACCGCAAGACAAATGAGTAGAATTAGGCCATTAAGTGCATCCGATCTGGTCTGCCTTTACATCTATGTTCTCTCGTCTTAGACTAGTGTACTGTAAGGAAGTACAGGAGTATTTATTGAAGCTTAGTAATAGCTGGCATCTGTCTGTTTCGAAGGACAATGGGTAATGATTATCTTTATCACAAACCTGGGCGGAAGGTATGGAGATCCCAAGAAAACCAATTGTCAAGCCCTCTCTCTTGGCTTCACCAGTGTAAAAGAAATGAATGCTTATGAAGCAATAAGTTTGGCACCAACTTGGCTGCAGGTGCTGACGGAAGGATATTCGTTGACGTCTTGCCGCCTTAACGGTGCCAGTCCGGATTTGGTGTCTAAGTTGACTGATTTAGCTTCCATTTCTCCTGAAGTTTATCCACAAAGCAGTGGGCCGTTTTACCATAGCTGAGAAAACATAGTAATAATTTATATAGTACTTTGTACTGCAGCTTCACAACAACATTTCACGACATATATCAGTGAGAGTAAATCAGATTTTTAGAAAAAGAAACTTCTGAAAGTAAATTCGCTGAACATCAGAATCACAAACATAAGATGAGACAGCATCAATGGAAAGAGAATCTGTGATGTATTTGGCGAGGTCGCCGAGAATATATTTATGGGATTAACTGTAGAGATAAAACAGTTTTTTTTCTGTGAATGGACCGGCGAATCCAGTACTTTCCCCCATGGCATAGTCGTATTGCAGAAGCGATTGCATTAATGTTCCTAAGTGCATAGGATGAGTGGACACGGTGACGCCGTTCCATTTGACAGATAGTCAACAACGCGGGGATATGGATTCCAGGTAAGTTATCAGAAGTTATAAGTCAATAGGCAGGCTGAACAGAGTGAGCAAGAAATTCAGCTGATGGCAGAAGAGGGGATGTAGATGTGAAATGCACACACACATTTAAAATAAATAAAGACTGACAGAGAAATTGGACATGCGGTCTAAAACTAGAGGAAAAAAACCGAGAATAATTCATTAGAAAAGAGAGCGTGACATTTCTCACTGTTTCTGGATCCTTCATATCATGACCAGCAGACCGCGCACAGTAATACCGATGTTCCACAAGAATTATCCTCAGACCCTTCTTCTATTGGCTGTAAAGTCATCGCTGCCTGGCGAGAGTGAACTTGCACTTCACTTAAAATTTTGCTCGTTATATTAACGTAATGGGGCATTACCAAATAGCCAAGAGTCAGAGGATAGGAAGGAGACAGCTTAGTAACATAGTCTTATAACAGCAACTTTCCTCCGAATGTCATCAAAGCGAAAGAACTTTGTATCGACAACAGCAATGGGTTTCTCTCCTGCACCTGTATACGTTAATACTGCTGAGGACGAGAGTTTTGAGAGCTTACATTTACATGAAGTGAATCAATAGCCTGTCCTGGTCCAAGCATGTACAGACTACGGCCACTCATGTTCACCAACACCTCTACGTCCTCAGAATGGTAAATAAATTTGGTATGTCCCGTTGAAACTCACCAATTTCAGGGAACGACTACGATCAAGAGCTAGGATGAGGGTCTGAGTGTTCAATGTGTTGGTGTGGGAGAGCGTTTTCCAGCTTTAAAGGTTTACGAGTCCACCAAGCAAAGTTGAAGTGCTATTCCATCCCAGTGGATGAAGATAAAATTACTTCACCAAGCACAGATGATGTGGTCTTTTCAACCACTGATTCACAAGCCACAGCGATTCGTTCTGGAGAGAGTCATTATACTCCAGGTCAGACGAGAGATAACCCACGACAACTTTCAGATAGATGCCCAGGTAGATCCTTCGCATAGATAGATAGATAGATAGATACTTTATTCATCCCCATGGGCTAATTCAACTTTTTTCCAATGTCCCATACACTTGTTGTAGCAAAACTAATTACATACAATACTTAACTCAGTAAAAAATATGATATGCATCTAAATCACTATCTCAAAAAGCATTAATAATAGCTTTTAAAAAGTTCTTAAGTCCTGGCGGTAGAATTGTAAAGCCTAATGGCATTGGGGAGTATTGACCTCTTCATCCTGTCTGAGGAGCATTGCATCGATAGTAACCTGTCGCTGAAACTGCTTCTCTGTCTCTGGATGGTGCTATGTAGAGGATGTTCAGAGTTATCCATAATTGACCGTAGTCTACTCAGCGCCCTTCGCTCAGCTACCGATGTTAAACGATGTTAAAAGCGGTGGTGAGGAGGTGGAGAAGAAGAGGAAGCTCAAGTGGCCAGCAATGGCAGATGAGAAGGCTTGGCGTGTGTTTGATAAGGATATCAGTATGATGTTGGAGAACACTCTTCTTATGGGAACATCAAAGAGAAAGTTGGAAGTGATGGGCGATAAGATTTCCGATGTTGGACAGTATCGGTTTGGTTTGGTTGATTTGAAGAAAGCAAAGTCCACACAGACACCAAGCAGGCTCCAGAAGGAGATTAATAGGTTGAGGAGAGAGCTTGGATCGTTGAGACAGAGGTGGAAGGTAGCATGTGAGAGTGACAAGCCAGGGCTTGCTGATCTCCGAGAGCATTTTTCGAGTGAAGTTAACATCAATCCGTCGTGCAAAATCACAACGTAAAAAGAGAAAGAAGAGAGAGAAGGCAAGAAAATCGTTATCTGAGGACCCTTACCAGTTCACTAAGAAATGGTTTTAGCAAAATAAGAGCGGGCAGCTTAACATCTTTCAACAAGAACTTGAGGATCACCTGGCAAACACTTACTCTAACGAACAGCCAGAGGCTACTTTGTTTGACATTTCAGAGCTTGTGAAGCCTACCGAGCCAGGAGTGAAGTTCAATCTGTCAGAACCCAAACTGGCAGATGTCGAAAAGTTTATCAGAAAGGCAAGGTCAGGTTCAGTGCCAGGACCTAATGGAGTGCCGTAAATGTGTTCAAGAAGTATGAAGAGCTCAAGAAATACTTGCGGAGATTGTTAAAGGTGGTTTGGAGACAAGGTGTTGTTCCTTTGTCATGGAGTTAAACTGAAGGAATATACATCCCGAAGGAAGGGAATTCTTCTACATTGAATCAGTTCCGACCAATTTCACTCCTGAATGTGGAGGGGAAGAATATGTTTGGCATTCTAGCAGGAAAAATATCTCCATTTGTGATAGAGAATGGATTGGAAAATATATCTGTGCAGAAGGCAAGAATTCCCGACTTCCCGGGATGCCTTGAACATTCTAGTATGATATGGCATACCATTCAGGAGTCGAAAAGTTTGAGAAACAATCTGGCTGTAGTTTGGCTTGATCTTGAATATGAGTATGGTTCTGTTCCCCATGCCCTGATTGAGTTTGTGATGGAATTCCTATAGACTCCTGCTAAGGTGAGGAAATTTGTTATGCAGTACTGCAATGATTTCTGGATGAGTTTTTCCACTCAGCAGTTTACAACTAGGTGGCAGAGTTTGGATGTTGGAATCCCAATGGGATGTGCGATTTCACCCATCATTCTTGTGTTAGCCATGGAGGTCATTGTGAGGGCTGCAGAATCAGTTGGGCCAGGTATCGCTCTTGATGGCGGAAGGGAGTTAACACCATTACGAGCGTTTATGGACGATCTTACGCTTTTGGGTCCTAGCACGGAGGCACTGGAAAGTGTCCTATCTAGACTCGAGGAGCTAATGGATTGAGGAAGAATGAAGTTTAAGACCAAGAAGTCAAGGAGCCTTGTTCTTAGGAGAGGAAAGCTGGTTGATTTCCATTTCACCCTTTGTGGAGAGGAGATTACATCCATTCAGGACCAATCAGTTAAGAGCTTCGGGCAATGGTATACAGAGGTGCTGAGAGACACTAACAGGGTTCAAGAGACAGAAGAACAGATCAACAGAGGTCTGATGTCTGTCTACAAGTGTGGCTTGTCTGGGAAGTTGAAGTTGTGGCGCTTGCAGTACGGACTGATGCCACGGATAATGCGGCCACTAACTGTCCTAGAAGTGGCAATGTGGAGGGAATGGAACGGAAGATCAACAAGTATGTGAAGTAGTGGCTTGGAGTACCGAGCAGCCTCACCAACGTTGCAATCCACAGTAGCCAGAAAAAGCTTATCACCTCAGTGCAATCCCTTGTTGAAGAGGTCAAGGTAGCCAAGGTAAGATTATTCTTGATGCCTCAAGACTCAAAAGATCCCGGATGTGAGATCAGGCAGGAAGTGGTCAGCCCATGAAACAGTTGATGAGGCCGAGTCTAGATTGAAGTACAAGGAGACCGTTGGGGCTCCCCAGACAGGCCGGCTGGGACTTGGATTGACAACCCACAAGTGTTGGTCATCTTCTACAGGTAAGGAGCGCCGTGAGCTTGTAACGGAAGAAATACGAGGGGTAGAAGAGGAGAAAAGGTTAGCTAAAACAGCTAGCCTGTCCAAATAAGAGGCTTGGAACTGGTGGGAAAATGTGCAACAACGACATCTATCTTGAAATGTTCTGAGGCAGATGGAACCGCTCCACATTTCTTTTCTAAGCAGAGCAAAGTACGTCCTGCTCCCAACACCTACCAAGCTCAGCACCTGGTATGAAGATAATCAGACAGCTGTGCTGCATGTGGCGAGAACGGAACACTTCAACATATTTTGAGTGCATGCAGAGAAAATCTTTCCAGCGGAATGTACACTTGGAGACATAACAATGTTCTCAAAGTTGTAACAGAAGCGGTTGAGCAGAGAGTACAGAACATCACATATCATTTGTGAAAGAAGGCTGCAAGCCAAGGGTGTGCAGCGCAAGCCCACGATCAAGTATACTTTCTTCAGCCAATGATTAGTAAGTCAACACCGACCTGGATAGGAAAGGCAGTGTCCCGGAGCAAGTAGCTTTCACCACATTGCGTCCTGATATAATCGTATGGACTGACACCAGTAGAGATTTGGTTATTGGTGAACTCACAGTACCCTGGGAAGACAACATCGATGAAACCCATGAGCGCAAGTTAACCAAGTATGCAGAATTAAGATTAGAGTACAGAGACAGAGGGTGGAAGTTCTCATGGTATCCATTCGAAGTAGGTTGCCGTGGCTTTTTTGCGTTCACTTTCCAGAAGTGGCTGCGTGACCTTGGCTTCACTAGAAGAAAGATCAAGTCAGCCAGCAGGTCTGTAGCTGAGGCAGCAGAGACAGCATCATCACGGGTGTGGACCAAGTACGTCCAGTGGGGCAGATAGTCGGATAGTGCATCCATCTTTCGCAAACCCTACAGTAGTTGCAAAGACACCTGAAGAGTAGACTATCTTTGGATGGAAAAGATCAACAAGTCCGAGAGGCGGATGCCGAGCTTTCAAGCTCACCAGAGGGAGGTGGTGCTTTAGCACTGCTGGCCCAACACCTCGAGGAAGTCTTGATTATAAGCGGGCCGAAACTCGTGAAGACAGGTGGCAGATCAACTGATGATCTCACCGGTGATAGCACAGGACAGTTAACATCTTAGTCCAAGTGCATTTTCAATTCAATTCTTGAAACACTATAGAATGCATCCTGTCTGAATGCCGCAAGGTTTGGTATAGGAACTGCTCTAGCCGTGTCAACAAGAAACTGCAGAGTCGTGGGCAGAGCTCGTCATATCACTGACAACATCCCCACTTGCACGACTCTGTTTAGCTGTCTCAGAAAAGCAAACATTATAATAAATTATCCCACTCTGTCCTCTTCTCCCCTCTTCCAACACGCAGAAACCGCAATAGCCTGAAGGCAAGCAGCGCTAGGCTTAAGGGCAGCATAGGGCAATTCTAAAACGATTGAGCGGCTCTTTAGGACGATAAATTAGACTCTTCGCCAGATAATCTAACTTATTGTGATCCGGCATCTTGTTGCAGACCAATTGTTCTGCACACTGTTTGTAGTTATTCAGCTTCTTTATTTTATCGTGCAGTTCCGAAATTGCATTGTGCATTGTTTTAATCTGTACATACGTTTGGCAGGTACGCTTTTCACGGTACTGTTGCACACATGACAAAAGTAAAAAAAAAACACAACGCTAGAAATCACTCCCAGTTTTAATTGCAGTTCCATACCGAACTTTTATCGCTCGGCTGCATTTCCTCTAATATGCACTTGATGTCCTTACCCTCCAACAGATCGGCATTGCAGAACACTGGGTGGTCACACACATGCAATAGCTGGCGAGCTATAAATAGAATTTTTTTGGAACTCACATCAGCTAATAATAAATAAAATCTTTGTCTCTTCCATGGTATTCAGCTCACTCTGAAATTAAGCCCCAATCCCAGCTATTCAGAAGCACATTGACAGGTTGGATTTTGGAAGGAAGCCCATATTTCTATGTTTGCCGCGATAGAAAATAGTTACTGGCATTAATTTAATGAGATGGGTGGAAGAAGATAATCCAGAAAAGAAATAAGTGGAGGCAAGCCTGAGTGTCATAGACATTGCAAGATAAATGGAGAGTGGCATAGAGAAAAGAAAGAACGGTGAATAAAACGAGCGGTCTATGACTGAAGAAACGAGCAGACATGAGTAGGTCGTGGTGGGGGGGGGCGGTGGTGGTGTTTGGAACAAGAAAGTAGATGGTAAATCGGTGGCACATACAGGAAGGCAAACACTATTAAAACTCCGCCTCTAAAAATCATTGTCGGACTCAGAGACAGGTTAAGCAAATCTGAAGCAATCTGAAAAGCGAGTGGGAGGCAAAACTTGGAGCAAACTGTATGATACTGGGATGGTGACATGATGAGACAAGGGGTACCGTCAGGATCAGGTTTAAACGGTTGATTTCCACATTGTGCGCTGTTGGAGTGGGAAAGCATGTAGGCAGATGTATTGTACCAGTTGACACCACAGATGGCCATAGAAACAGCGATCATTATGAACCACACATCACTCAGGACAGTTCTCTCATCAATGCTGCCACCAGGGGGAGATACAGTAGTATAGTAGCTCGAGGACATTCAATCATCGTTTTAGGAATAGCTTCTAATCCGTGTGTGTGTGTGTGTGTGTGTGTGTGTGTGTGTGTGTGTGTGTGTGTGTGTGTGTGTGTGTGTGTGTGTGTGTGTGTGTGTGTGTGTGTGTGTGTGTGTGTGTGTGCGCGCGCGCATGTTTTGTAGTTTACTACTTTCTATGATAATGTAGTGTAATGTACTGCAGCCGCAAATCCACAGACTTTACGACGTATACCAGAGACATAAATCTATTTCTGATTCTGACTCAATTGTTTAATTATTTAGCAATGCAATTCCGCGCGTATTTGACCGCGTTCTTTAACTCCTCTCCGAACTCTCTCTGTGTCGTTGTGTAAATGCAAGGAGCGTAAATTTTGTTGTGTAAATTTTAACGAGCGGAAATAAATGACCACTTGGCGCAGCTGCTGTATCGTGTGTTTGATGATCAGCGTTTCCGGAGGACGCTCGATAGATCAAGGATCCCGCGACCAATCCGGAGCGAATTTTGATTGAATTTTTATGCAAAACTGAAAATCTATGTTAGTAGCTGGCGATAGCGAACAGGGTCTTTCGAGTTATATTAAATATTCAAGTCTATCAAGCCTGCTCCGGCATTCCATAAAGTCTGATTTAATATCCCTCTTAAACACATTCTCCTATCCTATCCCGTAATCTTAGACGCCCCTAAGTAGTCAATAACCTCTTAACTTCCGCTTTATATATACCCATTGACTTGGCCTCCATTTCAAAATTGTTTCACATTCCTACATTCATCACATTCCCTGATTGCCGTCCTTCCCGTCCACTGTTAGAGATCAAACGCAAAAGTCATTCTCTCCTTACTTGACCTACAACACCATGGTATTAGCACTGAATTCGCCAAATTTAGGAATGACACGTTTTCCCGTATCTCCCCCAGGCCAACCTATCCAGCACGATTCGTTCTCATTTTGTTCACCATGTCCACACCAACAACTCCACCCCCGGCCCCGCACCGCCTAAACCCATACAGGAAGGCTCGTTAAGCGTTTTGGCTGGTTTTATCGGCTGTCTTCCCTTCCTCCAAATTGGTTCCTGCAGGGAAACAAAACAAACACTGTCCAGACTCTACCCAGCGAACAGGATTAACCTGCCACTCGTTTTTAATATGTCAGCTGCAGCTGATTTAAACCCAGTTCTCATCCACAGTCCTTGTTCACCAATCTAACATCCAGCCTCAACCAGTTCATTCAAGCCTCCAGTTAACTTGTTGCCTGCAGTGTAGTATTTGCTCTCTCTTGTTTTTCAGACCCTGGTGGCTTGGTATTTTGCAGCGTGTGAGTAAAATATCTTCTGCTACCATATCGGATCCGAGGCTTTGCTTTTGGGTTAAACCTCCTCTACGTTTCCTCATAGTTCTACTTATCATCAACTAGCCTCTGTGTTTGAACAAATCACCTCCAGCCAGTTTCAGCAGCTTAATCTACCCCTTATGTATTCTCTCAAATTACGTGCCATTCTCTGTCTGAAACGCCCCCCTTCTTTTCCTAGCTAATTTTGCCCGGGATGCGAGCACCAGAAGCTGTCAGCTGTCATCAACTACCCTCTGTATCAGCCATCCAGCTTCCTTATGAATACTGTCCACATTCTCTCCGCTCATTCTGCTCTGAGTCGAAACACAGACTATACAATTACAATTATACATGATGCTTGACCGACGCCCAACACACCACCCACCATGTTTTTCGAGGAGCTTAAGTTTTTCCTTCTTTCTTTGACACTTGTTAGTCTACCCGAATCTCAGCACAAGTTAGAAACGTTGATTACTGTAAGAGACAGGAATGTTTTTTAAAATTTGTTTCTTAAGCACGATTTTATGTAACATGTAAAACTACGAGAAAGCCTGGATTGTATTGAACTTTTTCGACCCCTTCGCACTAGTAACATATTGTTCGACACAAAGGAAAACAACTTTGCAAATAAGTATCCGACTTTATTCACTGGGTCACATTTTTAGTATCTCACTTGACATCATGGAAATAGCAGGTTAAATAGTCGGTAGACAATATAATTTGTTCAAAATGAAACGTTTGTACACGATTGAGATATTTACAGAAGGTGGAACACAATCTTTCTACAACAGACCCAAAATGCGAAAGAAAGACTGCCACACTCACAGATATTGCACACAAATGCATTTTACACGGTGACATTTTACAGTGAAACAACATGTGATGTAAGGAAGCCTATTTATCTAGTATTAAATATTAGCTGACTTGGTTAACGGCTTTGTCGTGCTCGATGCATCGCCCTTGAACTGGAATGTAATGTGCTGTATTTGAGTCAATATATTTTACACTTCTACAGTATGGGAAGTTTTCAATGCAGGGAAGATCTATATACCTGATAATAGGTTTGGGGAAAATGATGAGACTGGCGTGGTACGAGACCAGCAATGTTGTTTTAAAGCGACAACGACAATCACATGTCACTGATATTTCCATCACAGGTAAGCTACGGGAACTGAGAGGGTCCGTGGTAGTGGGACATACAATTGAAATATTGGGATTAAACTTGGATCAATACTCTATATGTGTAGGAAACCTCTAAATGGATATAAGCGCAAGACAGCAAATGTGATTTGCATTGATAGGTGTCTTGGCCAGTATTGAAGAGTATTGCCACAGCATCATTTTCCATCTGCTTAGTCCCATAAAAGCATGACTATTTCGATTAACTTCCAAACCCACTAATGTTTGACAATTTTAATTTGAATGTCCAGAACTTGAAGCGATGCAAGATGCACGTCACCTACAAAGCTGCCCATTTAATGTAAAGAGTTTTCTCATCCCATTCTTGAGATTGTTCCGGAATTTTCTCTGTGTCAATGTATAGATACATGTGTTAGTGCACATACTGAGCATTTGCAACATAAACCCGAACTGCTGCAGGATATATGTCGGGGTATTCAAATATCTGTCCGTGTAGGAATAATTTTGCGCTTGCCAGGCCAGTGAAGATACAACATAGGGTATCCAAAGCAATATGAAGTTTGCTGATAGCGCGAACAACAAAATCATTGATTTTCTCCTCGTCTCCACCTCTGGATCCTTCTCATCCGCACAGTTGTTACGAAGTAGCATTCGAACTTTATTTGCTGCTATGATATGTCTTACTGTTAACCAATTGAATATCAGAATTAAACAGATTGGTAGCAATGGTGTCACGATACTGTCAAAAATCTCGAATCCTTTCCATGCTGATGAAGTAAAATATTCAACAGTTAAGACACAGCGCCATGGGACATTGTTGATTATGACGTCAGGCTCCACCACAAAGTAAAAGGGAACACATCTCGCACAGGCCACGACAACTACCGTCACTATAACAACGGACGATGTTTTCTTCGTGCAGTATCGTTCACGGAAACTATGACAACAGATTGCAATAAAGCGATCGAAAGTGAAAGCCACTGTTAACCAGACAGAAGTGTCCATGGTTACAACCCTCAGTACATTTGTCATTGCGCAAATCGGAGTAATGAGCAAAAAATTAGCATAAATATAGATATAGTTCGTTTGTTCAACAATAGCGACAACGATAACAACCATTAGATCTGCTGTTGCCATTCCCACCAGGTACCGCGTGATGCATTTGGAGAGTCCACAGTTCCCTCGCGACAGGATCACAATTGCAGTTAAGTTAACTGAAAAGAAGAAAAGAAGAGTTATTCCAGCAATGCCACAGATAATTCATTTCAGCTGACAAATCCGCTGGACCGCAGCGAATGATTCCTATGCTGGACTATCTGGGCTGAATCGTAGCCAGCGAATACAGTCCTCTCTAGCTGCACCATTATCGAACAAATGGAGGGCAACCGCAGATCGGGTGGACACTTGAACCTCCATTATCCTATAGATTACAGTGGATTGCGGAATCTGAAGACCACGGCATTCCGGTGCGATCTTGGTTACACCAGTCACCGAGACTTGGCCC
Source organism: Hemitrygon akajei (assembly GCF_048418815.1). Lineage (NCBI taxonomy): Eukaryota > Metazoa > Chordata > Chondrichthyes > Myliobatiformes > Dasyatidae > Hemitrygon > Hemitrygon akajei. The sequence continues at coordinate 59,000,697 of NC_133147.1, forward strand.
ATCAATGAAGCAGAAAGTTCTTAAGGCAGCGTTGTTTGTGGTAATAAAATGGCCTCTTGGAGATGTCTTCTTCAGCGTAACATATTTGGAAAATAGAACTACAAAATTAAAACAAAAACTGGCAGCTGAAGCCAAGAAGGAAGGGAGGGCAATTTTCACCTTAGCTTAAGAAATCGAAGACACGTTTACACAGATAGAAATAAACAGAGTAAGCTGGCGCTGACTAAGTTAGAGAATACCCTCTTTTGCAAAGTAAACTGTAAGGTTAACTAAAGAAAACGTACAAGTATTTTTTCGCTTGATTCAGACGCCTAAAACTGTTTTCAAAATCTACTACAGTAAATACCAACATCAGCTCTATTCTAATCGAGAAAAGAAGCGGACATGAAGTCAATCAAATTACGTTAAGATAAGAATAAGACAGTCAAATACTTGAAACCCTTCTGTCTGGATATGCTCATCATGTGAGGCAGCAGCTGGGCAGGTTATCAAGACGGCAATAATACAGATAATTGGGTACATCAAGAAGAGGGGAATCATGCAATCAGGTGTAGAATCTTACCGGGGATACCAAGCGCTGCAAGAGTAGGATAGAAGACACTGGCTATGTAGTATATCGGAGCATACTCCATTTTGGGTATGGAAGAGCTGTCGGTTCTGCAGAGTATTCCAATTGCCCATACACCCTGGTGAATAATTTCGCAAACTCTTATACAAGAGAAGAATATTCCACTGAGACAATTAGTGACGTCACCTCCTCAGTCGCATGAGTCACATCCCACTAAAAATAACACAAAGCAGAGAATATTACTTTAAGATTTTTAGATTATTAGACTTTTAGATTATTACTTTACTGCGTATCGAACTTCTCTCATCTTGAGAAATTACAAGTTTTTTTTAAACATGTTTAGCTTTGAGGAAGGATGCCGTTGAAAGTTCAATTTCAAATAGACATTCGTTCAGCTATATTTATAACATGGAGAATCAACTGAGCTAGAATAAGAATCCGGTTTACTTTCATTATCAAATGTCATGAAAGTTGTTGTTTTCTCGCAGCAGTACGTACAAGCCGGAAAAAAGCACAAATTGCATATAAATGAATGAATAACTGAGTCAAAATACGCAATTAGTTACATAAGTTAATTAAATAATTAACAACATACATAAGTAGAAATATATATGACAGATAATTAAGTCGATAGATGAGAAAATAAGCAAACTAATAAATAAATAAATAACAAACGCGCAAGCAGGTAGATAGGTAAATAGATTGTTACGTACCCGTAACACGTGACTGTGGTGTACTTGTCACGTGACAGGGGTTGAAGCTATACGGGACTTGAGGTAATGGTCTTGTGATGGTGGAGTGACGTCATTTTCCCGCCAGTAGAGGTCATGTGACAGTTTTTTTTTACAGGGTATAAAAGGAGGACCCCTCCCAGTGAGGAGGGGCAGTTCATGGCTGGATTTGCCATGTTGACTTCATGCCACTGCGTGATTTAACGTTATGACGCAGTTTAGTTGAAAGATGGAGTTGTATTTAATGCCTAAAGTTTAAAAGGTCATTGCCAGCAGTTTCTTTATGATACTGCTAGTTGAGAATCAGTGGAGAGTGAAGATCGGAGTTCGGGAGTTAAAAGATCGAGGAGAATCGATTTCGACGGTGAAACAGGTTCGACCTTGTTTGATCCTCATTCGGAAGGAATTCGTTGACTGTTCTCGTGTTAATCCCTGTGAATAGCAGAAAGGATGGGGAACAGTTTTGTAAAGGAAAGGTCAGTGCCTTTAAGCCGTTTCATTTCACCTTCATAACTTCTTCGTGGGAAAAGTTCGATTTGGAATCGCAACAAGACGACGTGAAAGAGAATTTAAATCGTCTTAAAAAGTCTCCCTTAAATGGACTGTAAGCATTTTGAACTTTTGCAATACTACTTTGAAGAACTGTTTTTGCAACATCGCTTTAAGAACTGTTTTTGCAACATCGCTTTAAGAACTGTTTAAGCTTCCTTGCTTTAAGAACTGTTCAAGCTGCCGCACAGCAGCTGATTTCCGGTTACGTTAGTGATTTGTTTACTTTTGGGGGGTTTGTTTTCAGTGTTTAATAAACGTGTTATTTGTTGTAAAAACTCCTGCCTCACTCATATATTTATTATTGCTTGGATCCGTCACAAAATAAATAGCGAGATAAATAATTAAATAAGTAAATAAATCAATGCATAGATACATAAATTGATAGATAGGATAGATAGATTGCTTGTTTGATATGGATAGGTAGATATAAACATACATACATACGTACATAGCTGAATGCTGCAAGTGATGGAAAGCGAGAAGGTCTCCATTAGCTCATGCACCCTTTCGAAATTTCCGGTGGCCGGGGATAAAAAAAAAGCAAAACTGCTTATTCAATGTTGAGCGTCTATATCTAGGCTTTACTTCCTTTCCAATAATACCAATGCGAAGGCAGCATGTCGAATTTGGTATGGATCCTTCATGATGGTTTGTGCTTCTGGAGAGATCGTTTCTGATTATGTCCTCGACGGTATAGAGTTTTGTGCCCGTAATGGAGCTGGCTGAGTTTTCAATTCTCTGCAGACTCCTTAGATCGCGTATATTGGAGACACCGTAGCATGTGCTGCTACCAGTTAAAATCGTCTGCAGCTTGCGACTGCAGAACTGAGCTCGAGTTTTTCGTGAAGTGACAAATCTCTGAATGGCATATTGCTGCTGGTTTGCCTTCGTCGTGACTGCATTAATATGCTGAGCCCAAGATAGATCCTCGGAGATGCTGATGCCCAGCAACTTGATTCTGATCGGGCTTTCCGCCGCCGAGCTCTGAGTAAGAAGTGGATTTTATTTTACCGACTTCACCTTCCTGAAATCCACAAACGTTTCCTTAACTTTGCAGACAGTGAGTGCAAAGTTGATTTTGTGGTACCACTCAACCAGTCGGATGATCTCGCTATTGTAGGCAAGTTTCATGTTGGCAGAGCAGAATTGAGAGGTTACTTCGTAGGTCACTGTGTGAAAAACACAAGTGGCTCAGGGACGTCCCCGAAAGTGAATATAAATATTTGGATAAGCTATGCGACTGAACGCGATGATACTGGTTGATTAGGCTTATGATGGGTAATAATTACATACCTGATGAGAGTTCTAAAGTCAAAGTATTACTGAAGTTGGAGAAAATATAGGGAGATGGATGAGAGGCTGCGAATTAGAGCTTTCTAGAAGACGGGGACCAAAGCTTCGGTTGTTCTCACGTTTATAGAGCTTGGAACAATGAGGCCGACTCGGAATTTGTGGAATCATCAGCAGCCGGGATAGATGGGTGCAGATTAGGCCACGAGCGTTCAAAGGACTAATGCAAGGCTGGAGATGGATGGTCTCACAGTGATTAATAGACACAGTGTCTGTGATCGTACTGCAGTTTGTAGCAAAATGAACAAAATATTATGATTTATGTGTTTTACTTCCGGAAGGAATCAGAGAAGTACATACATTTTTTAATGCAAGGGAATGGGATACTCATCAGGGAGCCAGAAATGGCATTACCGGTCTACTGGGATTTTAGTTGCATGTTATGTTTCAGCTCGCAATCAGTCCGTGAAAAATAATCGCCAATGTTCTGGTTTAACATAATTTTCAGCATCATTTTCACAAGAAGTTGCGAAGATATAGCGAGTAGAAATGGTGGAAAGGGGTTTGGACAGATATCCTGAGAATGTAAGAGCGATGATTAAGAAGTTGCAGGTAGAGAAGTCGTGTTTGCTGATTATTTGCCTACGGAAACAGCTAAGCATATATAGTCCTTCCTGAAGGACAGATATCGTTGGAGGATACAATGGCCAATCATACAAGAATCAAACAAAGAAGTGAGTATGATTACATTTATCACAGTGAATTAATATGTCCTTCAGAAACGTTAGCATCATATTTTTCTAAATTGCAGAGCCGAACGTCCATTAGGCAACCAGATGCGCCCTTTTTATGGTTTGAAGTGGGCGGCCAGTAAAACACAAAGTAAATTTGTTTGTAATATACATAAATGATCTGGATGATGGAGTGGTAAATTGGATTAGTAAGTATGCTGATGATACTAAGATAGGAGGTGTTGTGGATAATGAGGTGGGTTTTCAAAGCTTGCAGGGAGATTGATGCCGGTTAGAAGAATGGGCTGAACGTTGGCAGATGGAGTTTAATGCTGAGAAGTGTGAGGTTCTACATTTTGGCAGGAATAATCCAAATAGAACATACAGGGTAAATGGTAGGGCATTGAGGAATGCAATGGAACAGAGAGATCTAGGAATAACAGTGCATAGTTCCCTGAAGGTGGAGTCTCATGTAGATAGGGTGGTGAAGAAGGCTTTTGGAACGCTAGCCTTTATAAATCAGAGCATTGAGTACAGAAGTTGGGATGTAATGTTAAAATTGTACAAGGCATTGGTAAGGCCAAATTTGGAATATTGTGTACAGTTCTGGTCACCGAATTATAGGAAAGATATCAATAAATTAGAGAGAGTGCAGAGACGATTTACTAGGATGTTACCTGGGTTTCAGCACTTAAGTTACAGAGAAAGGTTGAACAAGTTAGGTCTCTATTCATTGGAGCGTAGAAGGTTGAGAGGGGATTTGATTGAGGTATTTAAAATTTTGAGAGGGATAGATAGAGTTGACGTGAATAGGCTGTTTCCATTGAGAGTAGGGGAGATTCAAACGAGAGGACATGATTTGAGAGTTAGGGGGCAAAAGTTTAAGGGAAACACGAGGGGGTATTTCTTTACTCAGAGAGTGATAGCTGTGTGGAATGAGCTTCCTGTAGAAGTAGTAGAGGCCAGTTCAGTTGTGTCATTTAAGGTAAAATTGGATAGGTATATGGACAGGAAAGGAGTGGAGGGTTATGGGCTGAGTGGGGGTAGGTGGGACTAGGTGAGATTAAGAGTTCGGCACGGACTAGGAGGGCCGGAATGGCCTGTTTCCGTGCTGTGATTGTTATATGGTTATATGGTTAAATGCTTATACTGGCAAGATATAATGGAGAATCGGGAAGAGTGCTGTACTTCTTTCTGCTTATGTCATGGTCCCGATCGTTTATTCCTTATCCTGCTCCTAATTTTCTTGGATTATGCTATGGTTCTGATCGTTAATTTCGCAATTGCTTCCTATTCTCTATGATGATGGAACACCTGGTTTCCATCAAGAACTCAGTATAAGAACCTCTATGTCACAACAACTAGACCCCAGTTCGTTGGTCTTATTCCTGTGAGGTAACTACGTTTCCTGATCGCTGAGAACCGTTTATCCTAAGTTTAATTCCAGTTTCAAGGTTTACCTATGAGACTCCGTCCTTCTTGGTCAAGGCTCCGTGTAAAGTCTGTGAGTCAAGGCTCCATATTCCTTCGGTTTGCTGTTCGGCGTTTACGCCCGTGTAAGCATCCAAACTCAATCTCCGTGCCTGTGTCCTGCACTTGGGTTCACGTCAGTCGCTCATTGCAACAGAACGCAGTGGCCACTATGGACCCAGCGGACACGAAGACCCTGTAACAAGTCCTCGCCAGCCAGGGCTCCCTACTGAGTCTGCAGGATGAACTCCTCCGGGATGTCGTGGACAACCTCCGTTCCCTGTCTCCTAACATAACGAAGATCGGTGACCAAGTGGACGGTGTATCCAATAATCTTACCCAATCCTCTCCTGGAACTCAGTCAAACCGTCCAGACAATCTGTAGTGTCAACAACACCCCCGCCAAGACAGCCGCACATACCTGAACCTGAACATTACACTGAGCATTTGGGTAAGTGCCAGAACCTTCCTTCTGCACTGCTCCTTGGTGATTGATCAGTAGTCATCCATGTACACAACAGACATATCCAAGGTAGCTTATATAATGGGGTTGTGGCAGGTAAGTGCCTTAGCGTGGGCTACAGCTATTTGGGATAATCAGCCGGAAATCTCCTCTTCATTCCCCACCTGTATCACAGAGATGAGAAAGATTTTTGACCACCCTGTCCGTGGTAAGGATGCCGCTAAGCGTCCACTCATCCTCCGTCAGGAGTCCCGCAGTGTCGCCGAGTATTCCATGGAGATCCGGACGTTCGCGCACGACTCGGGGTGGAATGACGAGGCACTCCAAGAGGTATTTCGGGATGGTCTCAGCCACAGGGTGAAAGGCGAGTTGCCGGCAAGAGACGACGCCATCAGCCTGGATTCCTTAATCTCTCTCGCCACCAGGCTGGACAATCGTCTCCAAGAACACCATGGGGAAAGATCTGGTCGTCCACCACTGTTGGCCACTCCACGGCACTCTTTTCCACCTCCCGCTAGAACCAGTCCATCTCATCCTCCTGCTCCTAGTAGCTCCGAACCCGGCCATTTCCACTGCCCCGGGAGAGGAACTCTTGCAGCTGGGACGGAACCATCTCTGTCCCGCTGAGCGACTCCGGAGACTGAGTGCGGGTGAGTGTCTATACTGCAGCCAGTCCGGCCAGTCCCGAGCTATCTATCCTCTTCCGCCAAAGAAGGAAGGTTCACCAGTGGAAAGGGGACCCTGGAGAGCCAGACAACATTCCCTTTCGCTTCCAGAACCCGAATGCAGATCCGGGCAACTTTATGTTGCAACAAACAATCCCTGCCTCTGTCAGCTCAAGTGGACTCCGGTGCTGAGGGCAATCTTCTGGATGAAGAGAAATAGCCTCTCTGGCCGGAATTCCTCGGGAGCCGTTGGATACACTTCTAGAAATCCGGGCACTATTCGGCAGACTTCTGGCCCGGGGCACACACTACACATTACCTCTGTCTCTAATTCTCTCCGGGAACCATCGGGAGCAACTACAAATTAGCATAATTTCCTCCCCTCTAGCTCCTATGGTTCTTAGGTATCCCTGGTTGATCTGCCATAATCTTCAGATCGGCTGGTCCACCGGGAAGATAGCCAGCCGAGCCACTTGTCTTCAATTGGCCCTTTCCCCTGTGAAAGTCACCGCAACCTCGTCTGCCGCTGAAAGTCCCGACGTATCCAATGTTCCAGTAGAGTACCTAGATCTGGAACAAGTTTTCAGCAAACAACGGGCCCTTTCCTTGCCTCCACACCGCCCGTATGATTGCGCAATCGGTCTTCTCCCCGGAGCCCCTCCATCCACCAGTCGGCTGCATAACTGGTCCCGGCCAGAAAGGGAGGCAATGGACGCTTACACAGATGAATCTCTCCTGCCCGGCATTATCTGGCCCTCATCCTCCCCTGTTGGCGCAGGTTTATTCTTTGTGGGAAAGGAGGACGTCTCTCTGCGTCCCTGCATTGATTACCGAGGCCTAAATAGCATAACCATAAAGAACAAACCTCCACTGTTCCTTCTCAACTCTGCTTTCGAATCACTTCACGGAGCTACCATCTTCTCCACGTTGGACTTACAAAGTGCCTATCAACTGGTCAGGGAGGGAGATGAGTGGAAAACAGCGTTCAACACCCCTCTTGGTGTTTTCGAATACCTAGTCATGCCATTCAGCCTAACCATTGCCCCCGTTGTTTTGCAAGCCCTGATGACCTTAGAGATTTCATTAACCTCTTAGTGTTTGTTTATTTGGATGTCATTTTAATCTTCTCCAGCAAACTTTAGGAACACACCCAGCATGTCCGTCAGGTTCTGCAGAGGCTTTGGGAGAACAAATTATTCGTAAAAGCTGAGAATTGCGACTTTCACGTTCCTTTAGTCAGTTTCTTAGGATATTTCATCGAGAGCGGGTAAGTGAGGGCAGCTACCGAAAAAAATCCGGGCGGTGGCGGAGTGGCCAAAACTCACGACACTCAAGCAACTCCAGCGATTTTTGGGGACAGCAAACTTTTATCGTCGTTTCATCAGGGATTACAGCTGGGTGGTAGCGCCATTTACTCGACTCACCTCTCCTAAGACCCCTTATCACTGGGATCCCGAAGCGGTCGAGACCTGCTCGGATCTGAAGAGATGTTTCACCTCCGCTCCCATCCTGGTGCAACCAGACCCCTCTTGGCAATTCATTGTGGAGGTTGACGCCTCCGAATCTGGGGTGGGAATGATGCTGTCCCAAAGTTCAGGTCCTGACCAAAAACTTCACCACTGTGCCTTTTTTTCCTCGCCGGCTGTCCCCCGCCGAACGAAATTACGACAAAATTACGACGTAGGGAACCGGGAGTTACTGGCGGTCAAAGTTGTTTTGGAAGACTGGTGGCACTGGCTGGAGGGAGTGGAACATCCGCTTTTCGTCTGGACCGATCACAAGAACCTTGATCAAACGCCTGAATTTCCTACAAGCCCGTTGGGCATTATTTTTCTGTCGGTTCAGAGTTACACTCATTTATCGTCTGGGGTACAAGAACGGGAAGCCCAATACCCTCTCCCGTCAATAAATTTCCGGGCAGGGCTATCCCAACCTCGAGACTGTCCTTCCACCATCCCGCGTGGTGGCTGCGCTCACCTGGGAGATTTGAGGCCATAATCAAAGAGGTCCTATGGACTCAACCAGACCCAGGGAACGGACCCTCCAATCGCCTCTTTGTGCCCGATTCCGTACGATCTCAAGTTCTCCAGTGGGGGGCAAACGTCTCGTTTCGCCTGCCATCCCGGGATCGATCGGACTCTGCCCCTCCTGAAAAGACATTTCTGGCGGCCTTCCATGGACGCTCACAGCCGTTCCTTTGACTCTGCCCGTTCTGTTTGTGCCCGTGGAAAAGCGCCCACCGACAACCTGCTGGATTGCTTTGTCCCTTACCTGTTCCTAGACACCTTTGGTCTCACACTGCACTGGATTTCTTTACGGGACGACCTTCTTCATCTAGGAACACTGCCGTACTCACCATGGTGGACCGCTTCTCCAAAGCTGTGCACTTCGTAGCCCTTCCCAAACTCCCTACAGCTCGTAAAACAGCCGACCTTCTCGTCCACCACGTTTTCCGCCTTCACGGGATTCCCTCTGACATCATTTCTGACCGGGGCCCCCAATTCGTCTCTCAAGTTTGGAGATCATTTCTTCAAGCCCTTGGAGCCTCAGCAAATCTGTCGTCCGGCTTTCACTCGCAGTCGAACCGGCAAACAGAGCGAGCTAACTGCGGAAGCAGTTAGGAAGCAATTCGGAAGCAGCACTGCGTTACATAACCGCTAACAACCCGTCTGCCTGTAGCACCCACCTCGCTTGGGTAGAGAGTACATCCACAATTCCTTGGTGAGCACTGCTACCGGAATGTCTCCCTTTGAATGTTCCCTCGGTTGCCAACTCCCTCTGTTCTCCGCTCATGACGATGACATTGCTGTGCCTTCTGTTCAGGCCCATCTTCGCCGGTACCACAAGATCCGGAAAGACGCATGCGCGGCCCTGCTGTGTTTAGCCGACCGCAACCGGAGGATTGCCGATCGCCATCGGATTCCTGCACCTGATTATCGGCCTGGGAAGAAGGTTCGGCTCTCTTCTAAAGACATCACCCTCAAAAACAAGCCTTAGAATCTCGCACCCCCCTCCCCCCCGCCCCGTTTTCTGTGACCATTCGAGATTGAGAGTATTACCAACCCTTCGGCGGTCCGATCAAACTACCCAAATCTATGCACATTCATCCTACATTCCACGTTTTGCAATTGAAGCCGGTATCTGTCAGCCCTTCATGCCTTCCTGCCGAACCCCTCCACCCGCCCGGATAGTTGACGACCATCCAGCGTACACCGTCCAGCGATTACTGCATGTGCGCCGCTAGGCAGGGACGTCCAATACTTGGTCGATTGGGAGGGATACGGCCCGAAGGAATGGTTCTGGAATTTCCGCTTTTTCATCTTAGACCTTTCCCTCATCCGGGATTTCCATCGGGACCATCCGGACAAGCCTATTGGTTGGCTAGGAGACTCCCGTTAAGAGGGATGTGTGTTGTCATAGTCCCGGTCGTTTATTCCATATCCTGCTCCTAATTTTCTATGATTATGCCATGGTCCCGATCGTTAATTACTTCCTATTCTTTTTGATGATGGCACACCTGGTTTCCATCAAGAACTCAGTATAAGAACCCAACGTCACAATCACTAGTCGTCAGTCCATTGGTCTTAATCCTGTGTGATTGCTACGTTTCCCGATCGCTTAGAACCGTTTGTTCTAAGCTTAGTTCCAGTTTCAAGATTTACCTATGAGTCTCCGTCCCTCTAGGTCAAGGCTCCGAATCAAGTCTCTGAGTTAAGGCTCCGTGTCAAGGCTCCATTTCAGGGCTCCGTGTCAAGTTGCCTCTGGTTTGCTGTTCGGCGTTTACGCCCGTGTAAACATCCAAATTCAGTCTCCGTGCCCGTGTCCTGCACTTGGGTTCGCTTCAGTCGCTCATTGCAACAGCTTAGGTGTGCTTGAAAGTTCTTTTCGAGCACTGTCCAATCTAATAACAATGTTTTATTGTTAGGTTATTTGTTTTACTTATATTTCCCTTTATTATCAACTTATGTTTTGTATTAGATTCGTCATTGAACCTATTTACGGAATATATGTATTCTCTGGGTATTATTTTCTTAGGGTACGAACATTAATTTCCATAATTATAACAACAAAAATTCATTGGGATCTTCATTTGAAACCTCATTCTCACAAATCTCCTGTACTGTTACACGAGACACTTGCAGAGATAGATGCCGAGAAGGAGATGAGTGGGGATGGACGAATGCTCAATGGAATCACGACAGAGCGATCACTGCAGAAAGCGCATTGTGTAACACTGTACTCTATCTTTACAACACTGCGCTGTATCGGCCACTTCTTTGCCTATGTTCTTAATCCGTCTGTCGTTCTGTATACTCTCTGACTGCTCACCATTCGCCATATCGTGACAGAGCATTCAAGAGGAAGTGAGACTACTGTGCCTGAGTCAAATTCCCAAGGTAATATGTAACATATGGTAAGTTGTTTAATCGGCACACGAAAATGTTCCTCTTTCGTTCGTGAGTTGTAGATTACGCAACAGAATATAAAGGTAATTCTTTAACATTAAGGCAGTTTCACAGTCAACCGGTGATTCATTAACTTGTGGAGGCAACATAATGAATAGTCACTTTCTCTGGTTTATGACGACATCACCCACTCACCCACTCACCCAAGCTCACAATGTTTTGGAAAGTAGTGCAAATTATGAGGGTATTTCCAGCACAGAGATACTCTTTGCATGTGATTGAATTCAAATGACTTTATTACTTACATCCTTCATATCCACGAGCAGTGATAATCTTTATGTTACGTCTCCGTATAAACGTGCAATTTATAGTAATTTATAATAAATAGTATGTACAATAGGACAGGCAATTTAACAGAAATATAGCCGTGTCAGCATGAATTAATCAGTCTGATGGCCTCGTGGAAGAAGCTGTCGTGGAGAGTGCGGTACCGTTTCCCAGCTGGTAGCAGATAGAACAGTTTATGGTTGGAGTGACTGGGGACCCCAAGAATCCTTCGGGCTCTTTTTACACACCTGCTTTTCTAAATGTCCTGAATCAGTACACAAATAAAGTTACGGTTTTCTCTTCGACGGGGTGAGGTGCAGGGACAGGAGATAGCTGCTTCTCGCCATAAAAAAAAGACCGTTAAACTTTGTTCTTTACAGATAATATAAGGATATAGGGAGAAGAAGATGATTTAGGAAAAATTAAGTGGAGGCAGAGTTAGAGTCATAGACACGTCCAGAGATGTGAAGAGAGACAGAGCAAGGGAGGAAAAGACAGAAGTATCGAGAAAAGCAAAGGGTGAATAAAAGGAGCGGTTTATGACGGAAGGGACGAGTAGAGAGTGTGAGAGAGTGAGATACAGAGAGAGAGAGAGAGAGAGAGAGAGAGAGAGAGAGAGAGAGAGAGAGAGAGAGAGAGAGAGAGAGAGAGAGAGAGGAGAGAGAGAGAGAGAGAGAGAGAGAGAGAGAGAGAGAGGAAATAGGCTGAACAAATCAGTAGCAAGCTGAAAGTCGATTGGGAGGCAACATGTAGGAGAAAGTGGATAGGACTGGGATAATGAGACACGGGGTATAGTCGGGATCAGGCTTAAATGGCCGTGTTCAGCTCTATTCCTAACATGATTGCCACTTTGACCCAAGTGGGGATTTTTAGGGTCGAAGAGCATATGGGCAGATTTATTGTCCCCTTTTACACCCTAGTCTACCATAGATATGGAGGTGAGAAAGGTGTCATTATCATTAAGGATCGCTCACCTCCAAGGACAATCCTGTTCTCAGTGTTGCCATCAAGGTAAAGATAAAGGAGCTCGAGGACAGACAAAAGCGTTTTAGGAACAGCTTCTTTCCCAACCACCATCAGATTTCAGAATGGAAAATTGATCCCATGTACTATACCTTACTAATGTTTTCTTTTTCTTTCTTCTCTCCTTTTGCATGACCCGTTTAGTTTGATTAATTATACACAGACACACAGACACACACACACACACACACACACACACACACACACACACACACACACACACACACACACACACACACACACACACACACACACACACACACACACACACACACAGTATTGTATAGCATTATTTGACTATGCATTGTAAAATACTGCTGCCGCAAAGTCACACATTTCATAACAATATGCCAGATATATCAAATCTGCTACTGATTCTGATTCTAATGTTTAATAATTTCGGCAGTGAAGTTCAGCGCGTATTTCACCGGGTTCAACAAATAATCTCTGAATTTTCTTTGAGTCTCAATGTAAATACCAGGTTTAACGGAACAGCAGCTTAAAATATGATTGCTCAACGCTCGTTTGATCCGAAATAGACCTTGGATCCTGAGTCAGATGCGGCACGTTATTTTGGATTGTCTGAATTTTTAAGCAAAATCAGAACCGATGTTAGTAGCTGGTGATGGGAAGCACGGTATTTGGCATTCCATTCAATTTTCAAGTTCGCTGGAACTGATAACTTTCTTGTACTCGAAGAACACAATATGGGTTAAATTCCAATGAAATATATTTGTATTCCACACCTTTCGCCACTGCTCAGAAGCAGTTCGACTCTTTCTGGTGTTCCAGTCTATTTGTAATGAATACTTTGCATTGCCGTCGTTATTAGTAATGACTTGGATTCTTCTTTACGCCTACTCAACAACAGTTTCACCTTAAAGGTGAAGACGGTGCCCTTTTGTGTGGTCACAGTCGGTGACTTTAACAGGACTTTGGAGGACAACTGAAGGATCTACGGCATCGGCTTACTTGGAAAACACATCACTTCTCTCTCCTCAATTATACTCAACTGCATATCACGAACTGGACTGACTTTATTGCTATACCTCCATAAGACTGTATCATTTACCACCTGAGCTTGAAGAAGTTTGGGGTTTTATACTTCCACATTTAAATATGTATAAACACTGCTAACCTATTTGAGTTATCTGGTTTTATATTACTATATTGCATAGATACTATTAAATCACTATTACTAGTGATTTGTTTATAGCAAAACCAGACTCCAGGTGTGTTCCACTTCTACTGGTTCTTTTAACCCGATACGGGATACGTAACACTATCCAAAAGTCTCTTAAAAGACCCTGTCGTATCCGCCTCCACCACCGTTGCCGGCAGCCCATTCCACACACTCACCACTCTCTGAGTAAAAAACTTACATCTGACATCTCCTCTGTACCTACTCCCCAGCACCTTAAACCTGTGTCCTCTTGTGGCAACCATTTCAGCCCTGGGAAAAAGCCTCTGACTATCCACGTAGTTTACGAAATCGAAGACACGTTTACACAGATAACAATAGACAACAGCAACCAGGTGTTAACTAAGGTAGACAATATCCTCGTGTGCAAAGAAAATGTAAGGTTCACCGACAAGAGTAAAGTTGTTGTAAATATACAAGTATTGTTATTTTCTTTTGATTCAGACGCAGATTTGGAATAATACATGCCTATAAAGGTTTACAATGTCGATTACATTAAATGTTAATATCAGCACTAACCTAACCAGAAAAGAAGCGGACATCAGTTCAATCAAAATACATTAAGATAAAAATACAACAATTAAATTCTTGAAGCCCTTTCTCTCTGGAAATACCATGTGAGGCAGCATTTCTGCTGGTCGTCAGGACGGCTATAGTACAGTATATTGATTAGGCTAAGATGAGGAGAATCATACAGCGAGGTGTACAATATTACCAGGGATACCAACCGCTGAAAGTGCAGGATAGAAAACGCTTGCTATGAGGTAAATCGGTGCATATCCCATTTTCTGTATGGAACAGCGATCAGTTGAGCAGAAAATTCCAATCACCCTTACGCATTATTGAATGGTTTGGGAAATTCTTATACCAGAGAAGAAAATTCTACTGAGACAAGTCGTGCCATCATCTCCTAAATCACATGGGACTCACCCATAGAAAACAACACTTAGAGTAGAGAATATTAACTAATTGTGTCACCACGCAACGAACATGGCTCATCTTGGGAAACTATAAGGAATTATATTAATATGGCAATCATTGACGAAGGACAATGTTGCAAACACAATTTAAATGAGACGAGCTTTCGTCTACTGAATTAGAGCAATTATTTGAATCAATACTATTCATAACACGGAGAATCAATCAGAGCAAGCTACGTAGTAAATAGACACATAGATGAGTAAATAAACGAACAAATAAGTAAATAAACAACAAACGCACAATCGGATAGATATATTGATATAATAGATAGATCGATAAATTGATTGAGTGATATATATATATATATAGATTGATCGATTGTTAATAGATATCCAGATAGATAGATAGATAGATAGATAGATAGATAGATAGATAGATAGATAGATAGATAGATAGATAGATAGATAGATAGATAGATAGATAGATAGATAGATAGATAGACGAATGGTGCAAGCCAGGAGATCCGAAAAGGGCTTCGTTAGTTCATGGATCCTTCCGAAATCTTTCGTCACATACGATTATAAAAACTGCCCCTTCAACGTTTAGTGCAGCTATAGGTCCTTCCTGACGAAAGCAATGAGAAGATGGCATATTCAGTGTTGTATAGATCCTTAATAATGGACGTTGCTCACTTGAGACTTCAATTTTGAATATGACTTTTGCGGCATAGAGGTTTGTGCCTTTAATAGAACTGGCCGTTTTCAACTCTCTGCAGACTATTTTGATCCCGTACTTTGGAGCCGCTATAGCTTGTGATGATGCAACTAATCAAAATGGTCTCCACGTTGCAGTTGTATAAACGTGCTCGAGTCTTCAGTGACGTGCCAAATCTCATAAAATTCTGAACGGCATATTGCTGCTGGCTTTCCTTCTTTGTGACCGCATTAATATTCTGAGCCCATGAAACTTCTTCCCAGATGCTGACGCCCAGCAACTTGATGCTCATCGTGTCTTCCGCCACCAAACTCTTTAAAATAAGGGTTTGGGTTCTTCCTGCTTCCCCTTCCTGAAGTCCACAATCAGTTTTTAGCTTTGCTGACAGTGAGTGCAAAGCTACTTTTGAAGCACCATCCAACGAGTCGAACGATCTCGCTCCTGGACGTATTCAAGTCCCTAACCTACTTTAATGCCCACAGGCCTGTTCTGAAACACGTGAAATTGTTCTTACTAATCTTTTAGCAGTTCCTTAGGGAATGGTCTGCTATTTCGGGCAGCGTTATATATTCTGCTAGCTATAACCCTTCTCTGCTATGTGCAATAATGTGCATGAATTTATTTGTTACTTTGTTACAAATTCAATGGGAGGGGTAGGTGGAGCTAGACAATCATATAATATACAGGAACGGATCTTCGGTAGCGAGAGGTAGCACAACATTGGAAACTCAGCTTTCCACTGTGGAGTTACGTCAATAGGTCTTCGGATACAAGACCGGACCAGGCATTGCAATATTATTTAAAGTGTCCATATATGAAGTAAAGCGGTAGAAATTTCCTGATTAAAAAATCATATGTTCATATTGGCAGAGCGAAGTGAGATGTTACTTCACAGTTGTCTGTGCGGTAACATAGCAGGTGCTTAGAGACGTCTTCGAATGTGAAAATAGCTATTTGGGACAGCCATTTGGCTGAAGGCAATTATACTGGTTTTGCAAGCGAGGGTTCTGACGAGGGTTCTAAAGTGAAAGTACAGCTTAAATGTAAGGAAACGTAGGGAGAAGGATGCGATGCCGCGAATTCCGGCGGCTAGGACACGGGGCGCAATCTTTCGGCTCTTCTCACGTTTATTGAGATCGGAACAATGAAGCTGATCAGGGATTTCATCAACAGCCAGGATGGAAGAATGTGGAATAGCCCACGAGCGTTTGAAGAACTAATGCAAGGCCGGAGATGGCCGATCTCACAGCGATTAATATGGGCAGTTACTGTGCTCGTACTGGAGTTTGTGCGAAAATAATCTCGGAACGAAATATTATAATCTTTGTGTTTGTACCAGATGGGATCAGAGATGTGCATGCATTTTTACTGCAAAGGAATTGGATGCATTATTAGGGAACCAGAAATGACCGTTCCAGTCTACTTACTACTTATTTACATGTTATATTTCACCTCGCAATCGGTCATGTGAAAAATAATTCTCAATGATCTGGTTTAACATAATTACCAGCATGTTTTCACAGGAAGTTGGAAAAGCATAGCGAGTAAAAGAGGCGGGAAGAGGGTTGAGCATAGAACCTCAGAATCTAGCAGCGATGATTACGAAGTTGCAAGCAGAGAGGATGTGTTTGCTGATTGTTCGACAATGAAGACAGCTAATCCTACGTAGTTCTATCTGGATGGAGAGATGTTAGAATGGAGTATTTGGAGAGATTTGGCTTGTCAACTAAAACAGTCGAAAGTATATATACATGTAACGGGGAGAACTTTCTGACAGGCTGCATCATTATCTGCTATGGGGTGGGGCAAGGGGTGCGTGACCAGGCGAACTTGAAAAAGTCTCTAAATAATTATCAGCAAAATATCACTTGTGGAAGCAGAGGAGCAAACAAATTGGAACACTGTTATATTTCTATCACGAAGGCCTACCATGCCACCCCATGTCCACACCTAAGAAAGTCTGATCATCTGGCTGCATTTTTGCTCCCTGAATATAGGTAGCGACTGAAGACAGCAGCACCAGTAGAGAGACTCAAGAAGGCATGGGAATGGGAAGCGGAGGAATCGTTACAGGATTGCTTCAATTCGGTGGACTGGGCATTATCCAGGGATTCATATTCGAGTCTGACTGAGTGCAACGCGGTTGTCACGGAATTCATAAAAGCCTGTGTGGACTAGTGTGTGTCTACGAGAGCATAACATTTCCGAATCAAAAGCAATGTAGGAACCAGGAGATTCGAAGACTGCTGATAGATCTGTGACATTCAGGCCTACTGATCCAGGAGTGTTCAAGAAAGCCTGGTAGGGATAACGGAGTATATTGAAGCTGAAGACGAAACCGGATGCACGCCAACTCTGGTAGAGTTGAAGACCATTAATTTCTTCAAAAGAAAACCAAACATCATGAATGGCAATGCGATTTGACTTTCAGATGAGTTCTTCTATGCACGGTTTGAAAGGGAGAATAAAGCTACACCTATGAGGTTTCATGCAGCACTCGGTGACCCCCTCATCTGTCTTGGAGGCCGGCGTCAGTATATCTTTCAAGAGGGCGAACATTCGCGAGGCGAGGGCGTACCTGGTAGGGCTCTGAAAATCCGTGTCAAGCAGCTAGCGGGTGTGCTCAAAGACATTTGCAATCTCTCATTGCTACAGTCGGAAGTTCACACCTGCTTCAAAAGGGCAACAATCATACCGGTGCCCAAGAAGAGCAGAGTGAGCTGCCTTAACAACTGTCGTCCTGTGTAAAAGGTTTAAAGGAAACTGTGCTCAGTTACTGTGCTCTGTTCTGGTCGCCTCACTACAGGAAGGATGTGGAAACCATAGAAAGGATGCAGAGGAGATTTACAACGACGTTGCCTGGACTGAGGAGCGTGCCTTATGAAAACAGGTTGTGTGAACTCGGACTGAAGACTCCATGACTGAAGGAGGATCAGAGGTAACCTGATAGAGGTGTATAAGATGATGAGAGGCATTGACATGTTCGGCACAATTTTGTGGGCCGAATGGTCTGTATTGTGCTGTACGTTTTCTATGTTTCTATATTCCTATGAAAAAGAAATGAGCTTAGAGTGAGCTTGACCCTGCATAGAAAAGAAGCAAGAATAATCTTTGCTAAACGCGGGATAACGAAGGTTATTCAAGTTATACGTGCACGACGCTGGAAGAACTCAGCAGGTCAGGCAGCATCCGTGAGAAAAGAGTAGCCAACGTTTCGGGCCGAGACCCTTCATCAGGAATGGGGGGGAAGGGAGGACCGAAGCCCAGTAATAGAGATAGGGGAGGGGGAAGGGCTAGAGGCGCCAGGTGGAGAACCAATCAGAGGAAGGTTAAAGGGGGGAGGGGATAAGCATTAAAGAACTGTAGAGATAAAGGAGCAGAAAGTTGAAAGGGGAGAGAGGCAGAGAGGGACCTTGGATAGGGGGAGGGGGGAGGGGGAGGGAATTACCGGAAATTGAAGAATTCAATGTTCATACCACCAGGCTGGAGGCTACCCAGACGGTAGATGAGGTGTTGCTCCTCCAACCTGAGTTTGGCCTCATTATGGCAGTAGAGGAGGCCATGTATGGACATATCTAGATGGGAACGTGAGGCAGAGTTGACGTGGGTGGCAACCGGGAGGTCCTGTCTATTGTGACCGAAGGAGCGGAGTAGCTCGACGAAGCGGTCCCCCATTCTGCGTCGGTTCTCGCCGATGTAGAGGAGGCCGCACCGGGAGCACCGGATGCAATAGGCAACTCCAGCAGACTCGCAGGTGAAGTGTTGCCTCACCTGGAAGGACTGTCTGCGGCCGGAATGGTGATAAGGGGGGAGGTGTGGGGACAGGTGTAGCATTTGCACTTACAGGGATGTGCCGGGTGGGAGTTTTGTGGGGAGGGACGTGTGGACCAGGTAGTCGCGGAGGGAACAATCCCTGCGAGAAGCTGAGAGGGGTAGGGAGGGAAAGATGTGCTGGGTGATGGGTTCCTGTTGAAGGTGGCGGAAGTTGCGAAGTTCTCTTTCCCTCCCTATTCCTCTCAGCTTTTACGTTTCGGGCCGTGACCCTTCGTCAGGACTGAAGAAGGAGGGGGCAGGGGCCCTATAACGAAGGTGGCGGGAGGGTGGAAAACCAATAAGAGGAGAGATTAAGGGGTGGGGGAGGGGGAAGCAGGGAGGGTATAGGCAGGAGAAGTGAAGAAGGAATCTAAGGGGAAAGCACTATGGGTAGTAGAAGAAGGCAGAATCATGAGAGAGGTGATAGGCAGCTAGAAGAGGAGACAGGGGAGATGGGATGGGGGAAGGGAGAGGGAGGGAAGTGGGATGGGGGAAGGGAGAGGGAGGGAATTACCGGAAGTTGGAGAATTCAATGTTCATACCAAGGGCCTGGAGACTACCCAGACGGTAGATGAAGTGTTGCTCCTCCAACCTGAGTTTGGCCTCATCATGGCAGTAGAGGAGGCCACGTATGGGCATATCAGAATGGGAATGTGAAGCAGAGGTGAAGTGGGTGGCAACCGGGAGATCCTGTCTGTTGTGGCAGATGGAGCGGAGGTGCTGGACAAAGCGGTCCCCCAATCTGCGTCGGGTCTCGCCGAAGTAGAGGAGGCCGCACCGTGAACACCGGATGCAATAAATTACCCCAACAGACTCACAAGTGTTGCCTCACCTGGAAGGACTGTTTGGGGCCCTGAATGGTGGTAAGAGAGGAGGTGTAGGCACAGGTGTAGCACTTGCGCTTGCAGGGATAAGTACCAGGTGGGAGATCTGTTGGGAGGGACGTGTGGACCAGTCAGTCGCGGAGGGAAAGATTCTTGCGAAAAGCAGAGAGGGGTTATTCCCTATTCCTTATTGCTATTCCCTATTCCCAGTTCCTCCGTCTCCGACGCATCTGTTCCCAGGACGAGGCTTTCCATTCCAGGACATCCCAAATGTCTTCTTTCTTTAAGAATCGTGGTTTCCCTTCTGCCGTCATCAACGATGCCCTTACCCGCATCTCCTCTATTTCCCGCACTTCGGCCCTCACCCCATCCTCCCGTCACCACAACAGGGACCGTGTTCGGCTTGTCCTCACCTACCACTCCAACAGCCTCCAGATCCAGCATATTATCCTCCGCAACTCCGTTACGATATACTCGTACATGCACTCGTGAGCAGACGATTAATGTTGGTGCGCATGCGCCGTGTTTTTATCTGAAATATCTATCTCGAAACATGGTGGCAGCGGTGGTGCTCGGAAAATTGCTTTTTCCCACTGCAGCGCCCGATTTTTTCAACTTGCAGCTGGCAGCATTATAATAGCGCAACTCTGAAACATCGGAGGATGAGTGTAAGAGTAGAAAACTATTAACCAGGACGATCAACTAGCCACAAATAGAGACGGGTGTAGTAGCAATGCCTGGAGGTGAGACAGCAGAACCTCAGCGGCACCCAGCACGCACGGGCGACCATGGTCGGGCCAGATGTCCTCCCCCAGTCAGCGGCATTCGCCCGTCACCGGCTGTGACTGTCAACCGCGGACTGACAGACGGATAGAAGACGTGGCGGCAGATGTGGACTAACTACAGCTTCGTAGCACAACTGCACAAAAAAATTCCAGCATACCAGACGGCAGTATTTTTGCATACAGTTGGACCATCAGGAGTTGAGGTCTACAACAGTTTTGTGTTCGCAGATGAGGCTGAAAGCCAAGACCTCACAGAGATTTTAGTTGCATTTGATAGACATGCTGTCGGTGAGAAAAATGAGACATAGGAACGGTAATTGTTCAACAAGCAGCAACATGAACAAGGTGAGACCTTTGAATCGTTTCTTGCTAGCCTTAGACCTCTTGCAAAGACATATAATTTTTCTTGTGTATGTCACGCAGTCTGCTCAGAGACAAGACAGTACTGGGCATTTACGACTCACAAACCAGAAAACGTCTGTTACAAGAGAGAAATCTAACGCCCAATAACTGTATTGGCATCTGTAAAAGCACAAAAATGGCTGAATCACACCTACAACCATTCAGTACCGCTGCAGATAGCAGGTCCGCTACTGTCCATGGGATTGAACCTCGCGCTAACAAGAAAGGTTGAACGTATCCTGGGCAGAAGGCTTGTGCTAGTGGTGGTGCCAGAGCAAAAGGCACCTTGAACAGCCACAGAAGCAAATTGAAACCTTGCAAGTACTGTGGCACGGAACATGCAAGAGACAAGCAACAGTGCCCAGCATGCGGTCTGGTGCGCAAGATGTGTAGCATTCGAAATCACTTTGCAAAGGTATCCAAGCAGAAGCCCGTGCATGGGGTGGAAGCACAAACCGATGACCACAACGACAGTGACAGCAGGACAGAGTTTATCGACAATGTCATACTGGTGGTCAGCAGTTTGAAGACAAAAGATGACGTATTCGCACAGATGCTCATCAATGCAAAGTCAATAGATTTCCAAGTCGACAGCGGGGCGAGCATTAACATTTTACCGCGCAAATATTTGGAGGGAGTAGGTCACACACTGAGACAATGCACAAAAAAAGCTGATGATATGGAACGAGACCACCATGGATGCAGAAGTGATGTGCAGAGTGAAATTGCGTAACCCCATGACGAACCGCAAGTATTCTGTCGAATATGTCGTGTTCACAGACGACTCTACACCATTGCTGGGAAGCAGGGCCAGCCAGAAAATGAAGCTGACAACTTCAGCTATGGAGGGTGCATGCATCTACACTTAAAGAAAAACAATGCACACCAAGAATGCTATGCAGAGGTTTTCGATGATGCGCTCGGCGATCTTCCGGGTGCAGCCCATCAGCACATTGATGTGGAAGTTCAACCCATAGTGTTACCCGCACACTGTTTACCTCACGCTATGGAGCGGAAAGTGAAAGGTGAGCTTGATCAACTAGTAGACCGCAAGGTGATAGCTCCAGTCCATGAACCTACAAGGTGGGTTAGCCAGCTAGTGGTCGCAGAGAAGAAGAACGGCAATCTTCGTATGTGCATCGACCCTCGACCTTTGAACAAAGCGCTGAGGAGAGAACACTACCCCCTTCCGGTGATATAGGACATTTTACCAGATCTTGACCAGGCTATTGTTTTCAGCAAGCTTGATATGAGATCTGCGTCCTGTTAAGTGAAACTGGACAGTGAATCAAGCGTGCTCACCACCTTCCACACACCGTTTGGTCGGTATAGATGGTTCAGACTTCCATCTCATCAGAGATCTTACAGCGCAGACTGCATCAGGCGCTGGAAGGACTACCGGGAGTGATCTGCGTCACAGATGACATTCTGGTTACGGAAAAGGGGAAACGCAGGGAAAAAGCAATCGCCGATCATGGTGTGAAACTTGAGCAGCTATTACAGCGTTGTGCAGAGCAGCACATCAGGCTCAGCAAGAACAAATCTGTCTTCAGAGCGACAGAGATACTCCTTTTGGGCATCTCATCACAAGTAAGGGACTTCAGCCTGATCCTAAAAAGGTCGCTGACGTTCTCAACATGCCAGCACCCGCAGATATGCAGGGAGTGCAGCGATTGATCGGATTTGTCAAGCACCTGAGCCGGTTTCTACCAAGTCTCTCAGATACCCTTGAGCCAATAAGACAGCTGACAAAGCCACATGTAGCGTGGTCAGCTGAGCAGCAAAGCGCTCTCTCCAAGATCAAGCGGATGGTATGCAGCTCCGGTGTCGGCACGCTACAATACTAAGGAAGAGCTAACCATCCAATGCGACGCCAGCAGAAAGAATCGCTTATGAGTCATGAGATACCTGCTCGGCCGTGGGAAAAGATAGGTACCGACCTATTTACATTCGCAGGAAAAGAGTACCACGTCACCGTTGATTACTACAGTAATTTCTTCAAGGTAGATTTTCATTGCGATATGACCAGCGCAGCCGTTATTCGCCAGTTGAAGGCTCATTTGCGATATATGGTAGCCCAACACAAGTGGTTAGTGATTATAGGCCACAATACATGTCAGCGGAGTTTCACAGATTTGCACGAGAATGGGATTTTGAGCACTTGTGTAGCAGTCCCTGAAATAGCAAAGCAAATGGAAAAGCTGAATCTGCAGTTAAAACGGCTAAGCGGATCCTCACAAAGAGCAACAAATCGCGAGCAGATCCCTACCTAGCATTTCCAGGCCATCGCAACACGCCTTCGCAAGGGCTCAGTACGAGTCCTGCCCAGCGTCCGATCAATCGCCGCACACGCACGCTCCTGCCTACTACAGCGAATTTGCTGGAACCCAGAGTCGTATTCGAACACAAAAGTATGAAACAACGCGTCCACAGCAGGCCGACAATTATAACAAATCAGCCAAAGATCTTGCCCCACTCGACGAAGGGGATACCTTGCGCATACAACCGCTGGTGCAAGGTAAAAAGAATTGGGAGAAAACAATTGTGTGGCTGCGCCTTGATGAGCGTTCATATGTAGTTTACATCCCTTCCGGGATCTACTGACATACATCTACGAAAGACGGCTGAGAAACCGCCTGAAAAGCTATTCACACATGAACAGGCAAAATCAGGTCAAGCAACCGAGATCGATGACCACATTGAGCCTACCGCATCAAATGCACACAGCCAAACACTAGCAGAGGCTATTGATACAACACAAACACTAACAGAAACGTTGAACATGCAAATAACTAACAACAGGACTCGGACAAAACAGTAAAAACTCGTTCTGACCGCACAGTAAAAGGCCACAATATCTAGAAGACCTATTTGAGGTTGTGTAGTTTGCAGTTTGAAAGGAATGAAGCAATGTTTTGCTGATCATTATTTACTCAGAGACAGAAAAGGCTGGTTATTTTTTCCCAATAATTAGTTGCTCAATACATTTCACAGGGATCGCACTTGTCATTGTCTTCCACGCTACGTACCAATGACGCCACGAGCTTGAAATTTCCCTGAAGAATACCTCTCTGTATAAACGTGAGTTGTTCTCGGTGATCTGCTACACCAGCGAGTGAAGGTCTTTGCTTCCAACACGAAAGCGATCTTCTCATCGTCACATCACTCCAAAAATGGAACACGTATTTAAAGCCGTTCGTTTGACAGAGTCAATTTACTACTCAATTCTGGGTGTCTTTGGGGGTCGTAGGTATGTACTAAGTGTGTGTGCTCTCCACCTGCATTCTACATGAATTGTGTTTGGTAGCTTTCTAATAATGAAACTGCGCTGATCGGGAGATGATCTAGAGGAGGTTCACGGGAATTAATCTGAGAAAGTATAGGGTCGAAGTATGGATAGCGTATAAATTGGGCTGTAATCGCTGCTGTTTAGAAGAATGTGGCTAGGGTTCTTTTTGAAACCTATCGAATGTTGAAAAATCAAGTCAGAGTGGACATGAAAGGGAGGTTTTGTACAGCGGAGGAGTCTTGGAATTGAGGGCCGCAGATTCAGAAAAGAGTGACGTCCTTTATATCTGAGATTAGGTCGAATTTCTTCCGCTGGGAGAGTGATGAATCTGTGGGATACATTGCCATAGATTGCTGTAGGGGACGTCATTGTGTATATTTAAAGTGGAAGGTTATTAGGTTTTATATTGTTAGGGGCGCCAATAGCTACGGCTCGATGGTCCTATTGCCTTAATTATGTTAATGCATTTTGTAATCTTATGGTTTATAAATCGTATATCTGATTCTGATTAACTGAGTTTTCTTTCGATGAGTTTGAAGGTTTGAGAATCAACGCCAATATTTCCCCAGGACTGCAGGCATCTCGCCAGTAGGAAACATTCGTGTTCAATCTGTTTTGTTTTACAATAACCCATTGTTGTGTTTACAATAAAGATCTAGATTAAGGCAATCGGGAAAATAATGGGGACCGTTTGTGTAAATTTGAGGCGTAATATGTTTTTATTACGGTGAAATTATATCCTTCCATTGAGTCAGAAACCTGGAATCTCTGTCAGCCACTTTAATTGTTTCTATCAGGTATAGAAGTAAACATTTTTGCTTATACTGAAAGTGCAAATCCGCATTGACTATCAAAAGTAATAACGTTAAGTAGATGCAATCATTATATCTTGTATGATGACATACAGAATTCAGATTTCCAGTTGCAAATCATTCCTTCGCAGAGGACTTTTCCAATCAGCTGTGATTGTGAAACAATCAGAGCACTATGGGAGTGTCTTCCTCAGAAGGATGGTGCCGTTTAAGGAAGCTGATAGCAGCAGTAAATGTGACATGGACACGGCACAGACTGAAGGATTGAATTAAACGGCACGAAATTTCTATGGCTTTTCGGACCGCCTGCTGAAGGAAGCTATTGAATAAGAATAAGAATTTTAATAAACAGGAAGATCGCGCTCTGAGTAAGAACCGGATTATGAGTTTAAACAAGGTGGAACAATGGAAACTTGATAGGTTGAGTACTACACAATCAGGAGGAACGAACAATGAGATATGATTATATATACCACTGGACTAGACGAGCCTTGGCATCATCCCTGACGAATATGGCGGAGTTTGCCATTGAAACATCGGCTAAAATCGGGAGTTGACCCCGGCTGGAAGACCGAGAAGAGTTACTGCGTACCTGTAGTAGCTTTCAACTGGATTGCATGTCCTTTTCATGTCATTTTGCGATTCGCTTTTGATGCTAATTTTCTCACAGTAACCTGTCAATCACACTGATTCACTATTGCGCGTCATCACTCAGAGCAGATTCTGAGCCCCCGTCATCAGATTATGCCATTTACACTTCACGGGCTCCTACCCCATTCTGTGTAACTTAGAACCAAGCTGATCTGTCATTTTCTCTGTATCATGCAGAATTGTCAATGATTCAGATACCGAAATGATAACATCCTTTCTCCCTTTACAAAAGCAGATTTATATGTTGTTTTCTGTCCTCCTGTGCCGTTCTATATGTGCTTTTAAACTTTGTAGAGATCTCACCATTTCACTTGCCTTCCATTTTGCTACTATAGGTATGTAACAGATATTTATTCAGATCGAATAAAAGATAATTGGCAGGAATCACAGTGACAGTACTTAGCGTAGTGGCCTTGTCTCAAAAGAGCTTATCAATGTCACTGCATGCGACAAGTAGACCCTACTTTGTCCATTCAAAATGAATTCGACCATTTTGTGGGGTTTCCCATGTGTGATATTTTCTCTCTTACAGCTAACGTGTTGGCGATTGTGATCTTATCTCGAGGCAATTGCGGTCTATCCATTTGTATCACTCGATACTTGGTAGCAATGGCAGCGGCTGATCTCCTAGTTCTCGTTACGGAGGGTGATATTTTGGCGCCTGGCGGACATATTCTTCCCACGTTCTTTCCTCTCCATGACCCCCGTATGTGCTCTTAACATCGTTTTGGTTTTTGCAACAACGGTTGTGTCCGTGTGGCTCACTGTGGCTTTCACTTTTGATCGATTCGTGGCGATCTGTTTCCAAAAGATGAAAACAAAATATTGCACTGAAAAAACGGCGGCCGTGGTAATCGGGGCTGTGATCGTTCTCAGCGCCCTTAAATGTGCGCCCTGGTACTTCACCTATAAACCTCAGCAGATCATTGGATCAGTGCCATGGGGGTGCACGAGAAAACCAGGCTTTTACATGTCCAGGGACTGGGCAGCTTTCGAATTGACTTTTTACATTGTAACCCCATGCGTCACTTTTGTGTTTGTGTTGCTGTTCAACGTTCTCACCGCCAGGCACATTTAGCAGCCAGCAGGGTGCGAAAGCGGCTTCGGTCCTCGGGCAGTGGAAATAATTTTGAAGATGCAGAAACAGAGAACCGAAAGAAGTCCATCGTGTTACTTTTCAGTATTTCAGGTAGCTTCGTCGTTTTATGGATGACAGAAATAGTATTTTACCACATATCAACGAATCACTAATACCTACGGGTACTCCACCAACGACCCACTATACATCGCCGAGCGTACCGGAGTGATGTTGCAGCTTCTCAGCTCCTGCACGAACACGTGCATTTACGTTGTCACCCAGGCTAAATTCAGAGAGGAGTTGAAAGGCGCGGTAAAACACCTAGTCAATTTAATTTCTAAATTAGTACCACGTTTAAAACTGCTGACTATTTCAAAATCCCCAGAGTTTCTACCATAAACCACAAAGCTCTTGCATTCCGTTCCTTTTTTCAAAAGTGTCTGCAATCAAAATTTTGGTTGTGTGCCACAGCACAGAAGCATGCATAACAAGATCGTGCCGACCACTAAGTACATATCAATATAAACATTATTTAGCAACTTGGGCCATAGCCTTTATACGTTATCGATTAGATATATATTCAGTGTAGTCAGGATTCTCTATCTATCACTACCGTGAGCAATCATTTCATAGCTTCCAACCACCCTCCGGATGAAAGCAAATCGTTGTCAGATCCCTATAAAATTTCTTACACTTCCGCCCAAAATACGATCAGGTCTCGTTTTAAATCTCACCGCATGGAAAAGAAAAGATTGTTACCAAGGCTTTAAGTGACACTGTTATGTTTTTATAACGTCAAATAATTCAACTTATCCATATGCAAAACGAAAGGGCCAAGAGAAGCAAGTCTTAGTTCATGAGCAAGCACGAGGAAATCTACAGATGCTGGAAATTCAAACAACACACACAAAATGCTGGTGGAACAGAGCAGGGCCGGGCAGCATCTATAAGGAGAAGGGTCTCGGCCCGATACGTCGACAGTGCTTCTCCTCATAGATGCTGCCTGGCCTGTTGTGTTACACCAGCATTTTGTGTGTGTTGTCTTAGTTCATGATTACGTTAAACGAGGGGCGCAGATATTACGTATAAGTGCCATGACGTATGCAATTCACGCATTTTTAAAATTCAAAACAAATATATTCACAAAATTACTCAAATATTACCGGAATATTAAATACACACCAAGTGGCATGTCTTAAAATGCCAGCAGTCAACACTTTCACGGAGTAGTGTTTAAAGTAATTCACCAAATATTCAACGATTATTTTTTTAAAATATAATCAGTTGATCTACACCCCCCTCTTCCAAGTTTACACATCAAGACGTCGTACTGTTGATCTACAAACATTAAATTTCGACATCGTGATCTATGGACATAAGCCCACAGCCACGGTTTGTATCTGATTATAACAATGTCTGCCTTTTATTTAACAATCATTCAGCGTCATAAGCTTATTAAATTCTTTGCTCTTTTGTGTTCGTATGGAAATCGGATCTGGCTTCTTTAAGGCTAGTCGGACATTTCCTCATTTCCGTCAGCTTATCGGGTACCCTGAAATGTAACTCTACACTGAGCGTTAGGAAAAAAAAAGGAAATTTGATACTGTCCATTCTCAATGACGGCAGGTCTACAGAATGTTGAAGCACGTTGCCTCAGATATCTAATCCTAAATTCCATAGCAGTTTTAAAGTTTGACCTTTCACCAAGCGTTTCCTGAAAATCCCATATGCACAAACTCAACTGCATCTAAACCCACTCCCCCCTTCTGACCACAGAAGGAATCATTGTCAAAACAAATACAACAGTTACAATCATGTTCCCTATTTTCAAAATAAAACGAGCTTAGAAGTTGAAAGAGGTCACCTGGCCTTCAAGCCAGCTCTACCGGTCAATATAATCATGGTGATCCTGTGCTGGTTTAAATTCCTCTTCTATACGAGCTTCCCATTAGCCACAAATCTCATTTCGTAACTGGCATTTGATACTTAATTCAACAATCCTTACCACTAATTTTTAAACGCCTCACATCCCTAGAGACCCGGGATCAATCCCTGACATTGATTTCCGGCTGTCTTGGAGTTTTTACCACGGTTTAGTGGGTAAAATGTTCCCACTGTATGTAACCTCTCGAGAGAAAAACTTGAGTGGGGGACAATAGGTCTTGATGTGAACGGGAAGAATCAAAGGATTAGTAGAATGATGGCATGGAAATAGATAAGAGCATAACACTTATGAGCGTCAATTCGGCTCTGCCATTTCATCATGGCTGATTTATTATCCTTCTCAACCCCCATTATCCCTGTTTTTTTTTTCTCCCTTTAGCATTTTCACCCTTACTGCTCAGGAAACTATCAACATCCGCTTTAAATAACAAACAATAGTTTGGCCTTGGAAATGAATTCCATTGATCTGCCATCCTCTAATTAAAATAATTTCTCATCAGCTCTGTTCGAAATAGATGTCCTTGTATTCTGGGGCTATGAGTTCTCCTATACTCCCTCACTCGAGGAAACGTCTTCTCCACGTCCAATTTATCTAGGGCTTCCAAAATTCGATGGGGTTCAATAACATCCCAACGCCTCCTCATTATTTTGAGCTCCAGCGAATGCAGCCACAGAAGCAGCAAACGCCCCTCATGCGTTAGCTTTATGATTACTGGAATCATTATCGAAAATATCCCATGGTTCCTCCACAACGCTAGCACATCCTTTCTTTGATAAGGCGACCAGAAACTGTTCAGCCTATTCCATGTGCGGTCTGACCGAACAGATTTAGCTGTTCGCACTGTCATTTCACTGAGGATGACATAGACAAATGAATACTGAAATTGCTCTATAGCAATACAGTACAGAGATGCAAGATTGTATGGAGGAAGGATAAATGGATAAATGGTGGTGGTTGGGGTGTGGTTTCTGGAATTCTCTGCAACGTTTAATCCAGGTAAAGAAAGATCGGAAACAATTCAAAACGAGGGGAACCACAAAAAATACCAGCTTAAGCAAACTGCAGAGAACCTATGCCAGGTTATCACCCTGACAATCATCCCATGAATGCAGGATGACAGCGTGTCGTTTCAACTTCAATGTAAAGATTGAACTGCACATAAGTCATATAGCACAAGGAGAGCTGAAAGTTGTCATTGCAACAGGCTTGAGCCATCCCTCTCACAACACAACGCTTGATGGGTCGAGATAACGAACATGTGGAGAAGAAATACAATAATAAATATCTGCCTACGTGTCTCGGCCTGAAACATCGACTGTTCTTATTTCTATAGATGCGGCCTGGCTTGCTGAATTTTGTGTCTGGTTTGGATTCCAGCATCTTCATATTTTCTCTTGTTTGTGCTAACAATAATATTTATTTAATTGGGAAACATCAGTTCAGTTTCAAGTGTTGACGACGGCTCCTAATAAAGAGAAATATTGCGCTGAGGGTGAACTATGGACGTGTTTCGGTGATATTTCTCGTTACGACTATGAGACTGCGATTCTCTGCTGTAAAATTGAATGGGACATCAATATATTCTTTGGAGCAAGAGAGTGATATTTGAAAATACTATATATATCTCGGTAGTAATCTCGGGAGTACTGCCTGTGCCACGCAACAGTGAGAATAGGAAAAAATGTGATGGCTGAGGGATTGGAGCAGGGGGCAGGGATTCAGATTTCTGGATCATTGGGACCTCTTTCGGGTCAGGTGTCACCTGTAGAAAAAGGATGAGTTGCACTTGAATCGCAGGGGGACCAATATCCTGGCGGGGATGTTTGCTAAGGCTACTTGGGAGAGTTTAAACTAGAATTGTTGGGGGGGGGGGGGGGGGTGGGAGCCGAACTGAAGAGACTGGTGAAAAGGAAGTTAGCTCACAAATAGAGAAAGTTTGTAAACCGTGCGAGAGGGAGGATAGGAAGGTGGTAGGAAAGAAGCGCTCAGACCGAAGGGTTGAGATGAGTCTATTTTAACGCAAGCCGTGTTGTAAACAAAGCGGATGAGCTTAGAGCGTGGATCATTACTTGGAGCTATAATGTGGTGGTCATTACAGAGACTTGCATAGCTCAGGGACAGGAACGGTTACTTCAAGTGCCGAGTTTTAGATGCTTCGTAAAGGACAGTGATGGAGGTAAAAGAGGTGGGGCATGGCATTGTTTATCAGAGATAGTATCACGGCTGCAGAATATATAACGCCATGGAGGAATTGTCTACGAAGTCTCTGTGGATGGAGGTTAGAAACTGGAATGGCTCAATATCTTTACTGGGTGTGTTTTATAGGCCGCCCAATAGTAACAGGGATGTCGAGGAGCAGATACGGAAAAAGGTGTAATAATAACAGAATCGTCGTGATGGGAGATATTAATTTCCCAAATATCGATTGGCATCTCCCTAGAGCCAGGGGTTTAGGTGAGGTGGAGCTTGTTAGGTGTGTTCAGGAAAGTTTCTAGACATTATATGTACATAAGCCTAGAAGAGGAGAGGTTGTATTTGATTTGGCATTGGGAAATGAACCTGGTCAGGTGTCAGATCTCTCAGTGAGAGAGCATTTTTGAGATAGTGATCATAATTATATCTCCTTTACCATAGCATTGGAGAGAGATAGGAACAGACAAGTTAGAAAAGCGTTTCATTGGAGTAATGAGAATTATGAGGCTATCAGGCAGGAAATTAGAAGCTTATATTGGAAACAGATGTACTCAGGGAAAAGTACGGAAGAAATTTGGCAAATGTTCAGGGGATATTTGTGTGGAGTTCTGCATAGGTACGTTCCAATGAGATGGAAGTTATGGGGACCGTGGTGTACAATGGCTGTAATAAATCTAGTCAAGAAAATAAAAGGCTTACAAAAGGTTCAGAGAGCTAGGTAATTTTAGAGATCTGGAAGATTATAAGGGTAATAGGAAGGACTTAAGAAGGAAATTAAGAGAGCCAGAAGGGGCCATGAGAAGGCCATGGCGGGCAGGATTAAGGAAAACCCAAGACATTTTACAAGTATGTGAAGAGCGAGAGGATAAGACGTGAAAGAATAGGACGTGAAAGAGAGAGACAAGTGTGACAGTGGGAATGTGTGCATGGAACCGGAGGAAATAGCAGAGGAACTTAGTGAATACTTTACGTCAGTAAATACTTTACGCCGGGACAGGAGGAGACGTACCCCAATCTACTGTGGAGACGAGGGAGGAGATTTCTGAGCCTCTGGCGATGATCTTTGCATAATCAATGTAGACGGAAGAAGTTTCGGAGGATTGGAATGTTGTGATGTTGCTCTTATTCAAGAAAGGGAGTCCAGATAGCCCATGAAATTATAGACCAGTGAGTCTTACCTCAGTGGTTGCCAGTTTTATGGAGAAAATCCTGAGGAGCAGGATTTATGAACACTTGGAGAGGTATAATACTTTAGTAGTCAACATGGCTTTGTCAAGGGCAGATCGTGCATTACGAACCTGATTTGATTTTTTGAGGATGTGACTAAATACACTGAAGAAGGAAGAGCAGAAGGTGTAGTGTATATGGAGAATGAGAGAGAGAATGAGAGAGAGAGAGAGGGAGAGAGAGAGAGAGAGAGAGAGAGAGAGAGAGAGAGAGAGAGAGAGAGAGAGAGAGAGAGAGAGAGAGAGAGAGAGAGAGAGAGAGAGAGAGAGAGGAGAAGAGAGAGAGAGAGAGAGAGAGGCGAACACGTTGAGAAGGTAGAGCAGTATATGTAGTGTATATGGATTTCAGCTACGCATTTAATAAGGTACACCATGCAAGGCTTATTTAGAAAGTAAGGAGGCGTGGGATCCAAGGGGACATTGTCTTGTGGATCCAGAACTGGCTTGCCCGCAGAAGGCAAAGAGTTGTTGTAGACGGGTCATATTCTGCATGGAAGTCGGTCACCAGTGGAGTGCCTCAGGGATCTGTTCTGGGACCCTTACTCTTCGTTATTCTTATTAATGACCTGAATGAGGAAGTGGAGGGATCGGTTCGTACGTTTGCTGATGACACAAAGGTTGGAGGTATTGTGAATGGTGTGGAGGGCTGTCAGAAGTTACAGCGGGACATTGATAGGATGCAAAACTGGGCTGAAAAGCCGCAGATGGAGTTCAACCCAGATAAGTGTGAAGAAGAAGAAGTTCATTTTAGTCGGTCAAATATGATGGCAGAATATAATATTAATGGTAAGACTCTTGACAGTGTGGATGATCAGAGGGATCTTGGGGTCCAAGACCATTGGACGCTCAAAACAGTGGTACAGGTTGACTCGGTGGTTAAGAAGGCGTATGGTGAATTGGCCTTCATCAATCGTAGAATTGAATTTAGTAGCCGACAGGTAATGTTGCAGCTATGTCGGACTCTGGTCAGACCCCACTTGGAGTATTGTGCTCAGTTTTGGTCGCCTCACTACAGGAAGGATGTGGAAGCCATAGAAATGATGCAGAGGAGATTTACAAGGATGTTGCCAAGATTGGGGAGCATACCTTATTAGCATAGTTTGAGTGAACTCGACTTTTTCTCCTTGGAGCGACGGCTGATGAAAGGTGACCTGATAGAGGTGTATGAGGTGCTCGGGAGTAGGCACAGGGGAGATGTCAGTGGTAAGTTTTTTACTCAGAGAGTGGTGAGTGCATGGAATGGGCTGTCGGCAACGGTGGTGGCCGCGGATACGATAGGGTCTTGTAAGAGACTTTTGGATAGGTACATGGAGCTAAGAAAAATAGAGGGCTGTAGGTAAGCCTAGTAATTTCTAAGGCAGGGATATTTTCGGCACAACTTTGTTGGCCGAAGGGCCTGTATTGTGCTGTATGTTTTCTATGTTTCTATGTTCCTATATCGCCAGCCTGTACACTGCAGAATCTATGGTCTCCAACACCGGCGTTCACGGATGGTCCCATACCACGATTATTGCTGCCAACCGCGGGAGCACCCAGATTACAACCTGATTACGAATTTTACCGAATTTATCCTCAACCCCAATACTCTGGGCACGTCGGTACTAGTGACAGTAACATTGGCAACACCAGTTCCAGCGATCCCGAGCAAATTCAGAACCTGGATTCCACTGCCATCAATGCGGGATCCAACGACTCAGGCCATCTTCAAAGTGCTAATGACGCAACCTCTAACTCCAACTCCAGTCTGGACGTTGACCGATAGAAACTCCAGGCCGGGACTTTAGGTGTTACGGTTGGAACCCCTATCTCCCTTTTTCTCTCTCCACCACTCTGCAAGCCCATATTACTTAATGCCCACTATCAGCTCTTGGGTTCTCGGAGATTCCATCTCTCTCATAGTCGACCTTCCCTGAGCACCTCAACCTTCCCCTCTCACCAGGCACTGCCAGCAATCTCCCACCACACCCCCGCCTCTGATCCCAGCTCCCATTGTGTCGCTTATTCTCAATTCTCTTTGACCTTTCCATCTCTGAGGTACAAGGTTCTGTCCTCAGTAAAAGCTACACCTTTGTACCCCCCCCCCCCCACTGTTCTCGCACTTCAGTGAGTTCAGCAAGGCGATGACGCTGAACACTCCTTCCGCTGGCTCCATCACCGTACCTACTTCTTTAGCAAGAAATCTCCAGTCAGCATCGATCACCCTTTCTCCAGCTTCAACTCTTCTCTTCCTGGTCGGCCCGCTCTGGTCTTCTGCCTGCGCTGGATCTTTTTTTAATTGCTAACTGCCGAACCGACATCAATCGTCTGGACGTTAGCACTGCAATTCCACCCTCACTGCTCCGAACTCGCTCTCCGCAGTAATACTATCAAACTCGCAGTTAAGGGTGGTGCTGTAATAGTCTGGCGGAGTGCCCTTAAGAGACAAGTCTTAAACATCTTACCTGCTGAACAGGGAACCCACTAAGCACCACCAAGTCATTGTCAACAAGCCTTATTATTTTATAATATTCAACTATAAATTCAGTGCACTCACCCCTGTCCCTCCGAATGAAGACAATTATTTCAATAGGCTATTACCTATTATATTATCTGATTTGCCTGTGCTGCCACCTTTAGGGATATTCTGTCATTTATGCAGACGTACCGCAGTTGTATAATATGTTTAAATTTATATTTCTGTTTCAAATGGTTTTCCATACTTCCAGAGCGGAAAGTTGGAGTTTAAAGGGAGCACAGAACACGGATCCAAATTATTTTGATTGGAGAGCGCGAAATAAAAAAAATCCAGTGAATAAAAACAAAAGTTCTCAGCAATTTTATAAGATTGGGGAACAGAGCCCGAGCAGAAAAGGTCTCAATCTCTGGAATTTAAGAGCAATCGTCCACCTGTTTGATTGAGTTTTATTGTAAATGAGTCCAGACTTTGACGGAGGCGAAATAAACAAATATTCGAATTAACAGAAAGATAAGCTTTGATGGAGATATTAGAGACATGAATAGCTGGCTCATAAACGACGTTGGGGAATGCAATCACTAAAAGATTCTGAATGATCTGCACTCTGTCTGAAATAAATCCCTGTTCCGCAGTGGATATTATGTCGTTTGCTTTTGAATTACATCTATGAGAATCACCAATCAAACTGGGAGGTCATCACCAAAATACAGAATATCCCAGTGGCAACAATTTTTATTCCGATCTCCATTCTCATTCTGCCATGTCGGTCCATTTTTGCCACGATGAGGCCACGCTCAGGTTAGAGCAACACTTCATATTTCGTCTGTGTAGCCTCTGATCTTGAGGCAGTAACATCGATTTCTCCTTCCGGTATTTTCCCGACATGATCCCTCTTTTTCTATTCCCTGCCGTGGCCTTTTTACTCTTCTTCCCACCTGCCTATTACCTTCCCCTGATGACCCTCCTTTTTCTCTTTCTCCCAAGATCACTTCTGGCTAGTCCTATATCTTCTCCCCATCACTAAGCATATTTTATTCTGCCGTCTAACCCTCTCCTTGCCAGTATTTGAGAAAGGTTCGGTCCCGAAAAATCGACTGTCTATCCCTACCATAGGTGCTACCGGACCTGCTGATGATATCTCCCGGCATTTATGTGCATTGCTTTGGAAAGTTGAACTGTTCGCAGTTAAATTAGCTCAAGCGAAGGAGAGTTAGAAAAGTCCTTCACTGATTAAATAAAGATAGTTAAATTAAATGGAAGTCGTGAAGAAACTAAAATAAGTATGATGAAAATTAAAAAAATAAAATTTTACTTGATTTAAACTACGTTAATATTCTCACAGATTGTGAGAGTGGCTTTGATTTCTGCTCCGCCGTGTATATATTTGTTGGACTTCCACAGCGATATATGAATAAAAGATATATATATATATATATATATGAATAAAAGATATATATATATATATATATATATATATATATATATACTCTTTCAGCGATTACTGATTGTAACACTTTAGAATATTCTGCGCCGAATAAGCTTTTTGTAGATGGAAACGAATCCTTAGAATGTGATATTTTATTTATACGTCACAGCTGGATGCCGTGGATTGCATTCAAAGTTGCATTTTACAAAACAGAAACGTTTATTGAAATCATCACGGACCCTAATATCTTTCAAACATGCTGGTTAATACATTGAATATAACGATGCTCCAGCAATGGAAGTTCACTCCCTCCAGTACCGTCTCTTCCTTAATCGCTGTGTGGTTGGGAAGCAATGCATAGGCTTAAAATGCATATTGTGTGTTCCAATGCTGAATAGAACGCTGCATTTTTTTTTGCCGTGTTGTATTTCTCAATATATTTTTTGCAAAAGAGTTCTGCGGTCAGTCCAATCAAGGTAGATAGCTAGGTTTGTTCGGTAGAAATATCAGTAGATAGTGTGGCGAGATTGCAAAGTTTATTCAATATGGACTGCTCCTTTAAAAAGAGAGAGTAATGATTTAGAGAGAGAGAGCACCAAACAGCCCGTGAATAGCCATGGTTACGGCAGGGCGGAGCTATATGATGGACAGCTGGTGTTCAGCATGCTTGGAAATGTACAAGGTCAGCTGGCTTTCCAGACAGACACACAGGAGACATTGACGAAATTGACACGGGATGAGCTTTGTATGCCCACGAAAGGGTGGGTTTTGCTCGCAGTGTGGAAACGGGGTGACCGGTGGTAAGCTATCGGTGTGTTTAACCCTCGCCTGGGTTGATAGCTTCAGCGCATGAAGACGGTCCGTTTTGTGTGGTCACAGTCGGTGAATTCAACAGGACTTCAGAGGACGACGTGGAAGAATCGACGTCGTCGGCTTACTTGGAAAACAAACCAATCTACTCAACTCAATATCACGAACTGAACTGACTTCATACCTAGACCATCATAAGACTGCATCATTTACCACACGAGTTAGGGTTTTATATTTACAGACTTATATTTGCATAAACTGTGCTAACCTGTTTGCCTTTCCTTGTTTTATATTACTTTATTACGTAGTTACTAATAAAATAGTGTCTGTTAACAGAAGACTCAGACTCCAGGTGTGTTCCATTTCTGCTGGTCCTTTTAACCCGTTACGGGGTACGTAACAATAGACAGATAGAATGCCAGAAAGATGGATGAATGGATATGTGCTTGCGTGCATGCAACTGTGTGAGAACGAGGGATTAAGCGAAATAAGAGCAAGCGTGACAGAAAGAACGCGAGAAAGAGGAGCAGAGGGTGGAGGGTAAGGGAAGCCAAACTGGATTTTAGCTTTGATATGTCGTCGTAATCCTACCTTAGCTCTGCAACGCCGTCCTTAGTGCTTCTTCCAGAATTAGGGCTGAGTAACACAGAGTATGCCCATGGGTACAGGTGTATAGTCCACCAATAATTCGCTTTGGCTAAAAAGTATAATCTGGTTAAGCGGCTCTTTAACAAACTGTGACTTTATCGGATTGAATCAATAGTCGTGAGTTGTTAGAGTAACTACGGTATGGTCGTAGCTTAATCAGAATGTTATCGGAAAATCTGATCCTTACAAAATACTTCAGCACGCACGGAAACCTAGTTTCAGACTCTCCTATCATGAGCCATCTAAGTTCACATCCAGTCCTCTACGCTCCAAGGAGTAAAGACATAGCTTGACCATCCCCTCCCTAGAAGCGCGTGGATATATGTTCTGGAAGTTTGAGGTCCCTGATGATGGATGCAACATCTCTGGAACAATGTTTCATATAAATGTGCTCAATGGCGGGGAGTGCTTTACAAGTCATGATCTGGGCTCGAAGTACTACCCCTTGGTAGGATTTTCTTCATGGGTATTGGTGTTTCCATGTCAATCAACAACATTCAGGTGCAAGATTATTATATAGTGTACTAGATATTTATATCCCGCAATTCGACATAGGAGATGGGATGTTACGTTGAAGTGGTATATAACTTTGCTGAGGCCATATCTGGAGTACTGTATGCAGCTCTGGTCATCTCACTACAGGAAATATAGGAATATGATTAAATGTGAACAGAGAAAATCCACAAGGAATTTGCCAGTATTTGCTGATCGGAGCTAAATTGGCTAGGACTTTTCGTTCCTAGGAGAATGGTGGGACATAGCATAAAGCTGAATAGATAGGTAAATACTACCAGGCTTTTGGGCAAGACTAGAGCTATAGTTCATGGGTTAAGGGAGAAAAAGGAAATATCTAAGGAAAGCCTGAGCGGGAGCTTCATTCAGTCTGAGGGGTACATGTTGAAACGAGCTTCCAGAGTGAGTAGCATAATGGGTACCAGCGGAACAATTAAGGTAAGTTTGGTAGTACATCGATTGGAGAAGTATGTAGTTCCATTCTCCAGGTGCCAGTCGATTGGCCAAGGCAGTGTAAATAGGTCGGCATGGACTAGATAGGCCGAACGCCTGCTTCTGTATTGTAATGCTCCATGGTTATGCACGCAGGAGATTTTCAAGTAGAGATTGAAATAAACAAAGTTACATAACATTTCAAATTAATATATATTTCAACGTCGAATCTTCGCAAAGGAGAGCGAAGAAGATAGAAACAGACAGAAATTCTAAGTCATAGTTTTATACACTGCAGAAAGGGGCAGACACTGGTCTTTGCGGCCAACTAATTTTCCAGCAAATACTTTACAGCAACAATGTCACTGCGTTTGAAATGTTTATTTATATACTTCAGTGTTTAAAATCATGTAACTCCACGAGTCACTCAGACAATATCTTCCAAATCTTAGCCACTCATTTGTGAAGTAAACATTTCATTGATCCCCACGAATATCTTATCTCATATAATATCCTCGATAATATAGACTTTGCTGCAAAGTGGGAGTACATGTTTCTCACATTCTACGCTTCTACAAACTGCCAATGTTGCACGTAATTCCTGAAACCTTCCATATCAAATTCTGCACTCCAAAAATGGGATGAACGAACCATTGCTTCAGACGATATATTTATCCTTGGTTGTTTGAGATTCGTATTTGAAATAATGCAGTTCTGTTTTGTCCAGCATGAGTTTGTTTCATCCGTACAAGAAACGAGAAAACTAACTGTTCGAGGAAATCAGCGGATGCGGTGTTACCTATGGGGGCTTGGGCTTGCCGTGTGTCAATTCAGGAAGATGTATCATGCTGTTATTTGTCTCGTAAATGCCTTTCGAAATGCCCTCTTCTGCACTTAAACACAACTTATAGGATATGACAAGCCGTGGTCTGAAAAGATACCTATTAGATCTTCACCACTGACATACAAATGTTCCCAACGCTGGCATTAAGCTGTCTAATGCAAACGATCTAAGTTTGATCCCTCTCATCTTATAGCAAATACTCTCTAACCTGAACACCATCTTAGTGCATCACTTTTCATCATCTGCAAAGGTCGCACATCTTTTCTCTAACGCGGAGACGCGACCTCTGAAAATTAATCCATATTTGGCCTAACCAGTATTCTAACAGCAACAACAGAATGTACTCAACTTGACATTCAACAGGGATTTCCGTCATCACCAAAATTCCGCATGTTGGTCAACAAGTGAGCTTTTAATTCAGGAGATCTCGATTAAGGTCTTTGAGAGAGATTCATTAACAGTACATAGATTGCCCGTTAATTAAACTTACGAAAGATTCTGAGATGAAAATGTGTTGCATTCTCCAAGAATCCCTGCATTGTACAGTTGAGGGTCATGGGGAAATTGGATGAGTAGAGTGAATGTGATTATTTTGTGTCTAGCCATTGATTGCTCTACAGAAACCACGTTGCTTGTCCATAATTCAGAATGGTTAAAATGCTACATATCTGCAAATTAACATGCTGATTTTTATAAAACTGTCCTGTATTTGACTTTTCCACCTTAGCACGCATCTAACTGTTTTGTAAACTTGTATTTTGTCACACACCAGCTTGTAACACTCCAGATAAAGCAACCAAACAAAATGTGTTCAGCTTTTCCCTATAGATCACATTTTCTAATTGACGCAACATTTTGGTGAAAGTCTTTGGCTCAAATCTCAAAGCCTACATATCAATCGGTTAAAATTACTACCAGATGTACAGGACAGATGCCACATAGAAAATTGGTGCATTAGGTTGCAAAATGTCTAATCTACTTTGACATTCTGCACATTGCCTGACGAATTCAAGCATTTTATACAATGGCATGCAAAAATTTGGGCACCCCAGGTTAAAATTTCTGTTACTGTGAATAGCTGAGCGAATAAAAGATGACCTAATTTTCAAACGGCATAAGGTTAAAGATTACACATTTCTTTAATATTTGAAGCAAGATTACTTTTTACATTCCATCTTTTACAGTTTCACAATAACGAAAAAGGAAAACGGCTTGAAGCAAAAATGTGGGCACCCTGTAATATCAGTACTTAGTAATATCCCCGTTGGCAAACATCACAACTTGTAAACGCTTATGTAGCTAGCTAAGATTCTTAAAATTCATGTTTGGGGGATTTTCGCCCATTGTTCCTTGCAAAAAGCTTCTAGTTTTATGTGATTCTTGGGCCGTCTTGCATGCACTGCCCTTTTGAGGTCTATCTTTTGAGATTTTCGATGATGTTTAGGTCCTGGTACTATTCCACGTGCCAACAGCTGCAACACAAGCCCAAAGCATGGTCAATCCACCCCCATGCTTAACAGTTGGAGAGCTGTTCTTTTCATCAAATTCTGCACTTTTTTTTCACCAAACATACCTTTGCTCATTGCGGCCAAAAAGTTCTATTTTAACTTCATCAGTCCACAGGACTTGTTTCCAAAATGCATCAGGCTTGTTTAGACGTTCTTTTGTAAACTACGGACGCTGAAGTTTGTGGTGAGGACGCAGGAAAGGTTTTCTTCTGATGACTCTCCCATGAAGGTCGTATCTGCGCAGGTGTCGCTGCACAGTAGAACAGTTCACCACCACTCCAGAGTCTGCTAAATCTTCCTGAAGGTCTTTTGCAGTCAAAGGGGATTTTCGATTTGCCTTTCTAGCGATCCTACGAGCAGTTCTCTCGGAAAGTTTTCTCGGTCTTCCAGACCTCAACTTAACCTCCACCGTTCCTATTAACTGCCATTTCTTAATTATATTACGAACTGAGGAAAGGGCTACCTGAAAATGCTTTACTATCTTCTTAGCAAACACGAGGAAATCTGCAGATGCTGGAAATTCAAACAACAACGCACACAAAATGCTGGTGGAACACAGCAGGCCAGTCTGCATCTATAGGAGAAGCACTGTCGACGTTTCGGGCCGTGACCCTTCGTCAGTATAGACAATTTTCTTATAGCCTTCTCCTGCTTAGTGGGCATCATTTATTTTAATATTCAGAGTGCTGCGCAGCTTAGAGGTGCCCATGGCTGCTCATTGTTCGGCCAAGGTTTGAGGATTCAGAGTACTCATAAATCTTTCAAAATTGCATCAGTTGGCCTGTTCTAACGATGACTGTGAACAAGCCATAACCCTAACAAGCTAATTAGGATCTGAGTCCTTGGTTAAAGTTATCTGAGAGCTCAAATCTCCTGGGGTGCCCAAACATTTGCATGGTGCTCCTTTCCCTTTTTCACTCTAAAATTGTACAAAGCATAAATAATACACAAATGTTTGCTTAAAATGTTGAAAGGAATGTTTCATCTTTAACATTATGCCTTTTGGAGATCAGTTCATCTTCTACAGTCTTGACTATTCACAGTAACAGAAATTTTGACCGGGGTGCCCAATCTTTTGCACGCCACTGTATGCTTTCATTACCAATCCATTACAAACAATGTGCATTGTAGGGAGAATTTCTGAAATTTGTTGCTCTGGAAATGATTGTGCCCACACGTTCTCTGAGCAGACTAACACGGGCGTTCGGGTTTTAAGCAGAGAATAAAAAAGACTTGGACGCCACAGTAGTGGTGCGGTTAGCGCATCACTGTAATATTTCGGCGCTTCAGAGTACGGAGTTATTTTCCAACGACACCTGTAAGGGGTCTGTACGCCCACCACATGGATTGCATGCGTTTGCAACGAGTTCACTGCTTTCGTCCTGCAGTTAAGAGAAGTAATGGTTAGTCGGTTAATTGGTCATTGTGAATTGTCCTGCCAATATCCCTGTCTGCACCCGCTATCGAGGTTAATTACATTCCTCCTGTAGAAAATGCCAAATAAACGAAAGCATTGTAAGGATAGCGGCGCGATATATCAATTTTGAGAGTAAATATATAAGAAAGTGTAAATAAGATTTATCATCAAGAGTCCGTTCAAGGCAGTTGTGTTAGTTGACAGTTGCGGGCAAATAGCGAAGAATTTGAAATTTAAATGAACTATAGAAACAACACATTGTTAGCAGGGGTTCGATCAAACTGACGAAGAGAATAATATATTTTAAAAGATGTGAAGGAGAAACCATTACACAACCGGAAACTGGCAAATGTTCGTTTTCATTTGTATAGTCATAGAGATGTTCACTGTAGCAGCAAAACTCTGGGTCTTCCATTCCTTGACGAATACCAACCCGTCTGTTAAACTAACTAAATTGCTTACATTCTCAAACTCATGGCATATTCTACCAATCAACTTCTCACTGAGGTCAATGGGACAGA
This sequence comes from Hemitrygon akajei, assembly GCF_048418815.1. Taxonomy (NCBI): domain Eukaryota; kingdom Metazoa; phylum Chordata; class Chondrichthyes; order Myliobatiformes; family Dasyatidae; genus Hemitrygon; species Hemitrygon akajei. The sequence continues at coordinate 59,043,351 of NC_133147.1, forward strand.
ATAATTAAACATGGATGAACTCACGGCGTCACAAGGAGAACGTGCACACACTAAATAGGTAAGAGAACAATTCCAAATTAAAACATCGGCGTGGTGAGGCGGAGGCTCTCCCAGCGGCGTCATTATGCCACCTACCCAGTCAGCAAGGGAACTCGATTCCGCTCTTCTGCTTTTGTTTTAGCTAACTTCGTGGCGATGGTGATCTTGTTCCGAGGGAAGTTCGGTCTCTCGAAATGTATCACTCGCTACCTGGTGAACATGGCGGCGGTGGATCTTCTGCTCTTCATCACTGACCTCTTATTAAGGTGGATTGGTCGGATTTATTTCTCAGAATCGTTGCTCCGAATAACTTCCGTCTGCAGTTTCGCAGCCGCTCTGCTCTCTGATAGAACATCCAGTTCCGTGTGCCTAACCGTGGCGTTCACATTCGATCGGTTTGTGGCCACTTGTTGTGAGCAGCTGAAAACAAAATATTGCGTCAGTGTGTTTGTTTGGCTGTTTGGTGTCTGCTCCTTGGTATTTTATTTACGAACCACTGTGCTACATTGGTAATGTTCCCTGGGGCTGCTTTCCCAAACCAAGCTTCTGTACTTCACGAGCAAGGGCCGCATTTGACATGATTGATCGCATTTTAACCCTTTTCGTTCCTTTCTTTCTGATTATGGTGCTGAATGTTCTGACTGTCAGGAGTTTAGTAGCCGCCAGCAGGGTACGCAAGGGGCTCCGTGTCTGCAGCAATGAAGGAAATGTGAAGGACCCAGAGATGGAGAATCGAAGGCAATCTATTGTGTTACTCTTCAGCATATCGGGATGTTTCGTACTATTGTGGACGACAAAAGTTTTTTTGAACGCTTATCGTCGAGTTGCAAACATTCAAGTGTTTTACTCTTATTCCGACCCCAATTACATCACACAGGAAGCCGCCTTTATGCTACAAGTTCTGAGTTCCTGTACAAACACGTGTATTTATGTCTTAACTCAGAGACGTTTCAGGGAACAGCTGTTGACCTCGACGAAGTACCCACTGCATGCCGTTGTTAAATTTGTTCAACGGCAGAAAGAACCGAATTACGAGATATTATTACTACATTATGGATAGCTGTGCTAATTTTTCACAAGCGATTCAGTCGATGCTGTGAATCCAGTCTAAAACACTAAAAAAAGATCCTGGAGGAAGTCACCAAGCCAGTCAGCATCCATAAAAGGGAATAATGATTCGGTATTTTGCGCTGAGATCAACCACTGGGTCTCTGTCCGAAAGTCGAATCTTTGTTCGTTTGTTAGATGCTGCTTGGGCTGATGAGTTCCTCCAGAATTTTGTATGTGTTACTTTCAGTTCATATTTACTGGAGTTGATATTTTGTGATCAAAAACAAAGCAAAGGGCGTCGGGCAAAGTATGGAAACATTCGGTGAAGTGTTTACAGCAATTAATAACTTGTAGATCCTAACTCTTTGTAATGTTCGATAACATTCTGCACGCGAATAGTTATTAATTTCTAAGATGCCTGAAAACACGCCTTTGTTGTCAATAGTACTCACCAAGACATTGATTCTAAAATGTCGGCAACATAGGGATAGAAATGACTGAGGGAAATCCTTTTTGTCTCCCTTCCTTTCTTTTATCTTTCACTCATTCTTTTTTTATTTATTCATTTACAGTTCTGCAGTTACAGTAAAGTACAACACAAAAGCAGGCTATTCGTCCCATCTTTCCGTGCCAAACTATTTCAGCTGCCTACTCCCACCGGAACGATAACCCTCCACTCCGCCCCCCCACGCCCTCCGACTTTCTATGTATCTATCCAGTTGAAATCGAACTCAGATGCAACACTTGCTCTGGCAGGTTTTAACATTCTCATGATCTTTACCTTATTTTCCCTTTATTTTTTTCACTTTTTCCCCTTATCAGATAATCTCTAGTTGTAGTACACACAGGCTCGGTGGAACAACACTGCTTTCACTTACAGTATCTGTACCCCTTAAAATTATGTATACCGCTATCAAATCTCTTCTGAATTCTGTACGTTCTAAGGAATAAAGTTCCATATTATCTATCTTTTCTTGTAGCTCAGGTCGTCCAGTCACCTCCACATTCTTATAATTTTCCTTGTACTTATTCAACCTTATTTACATCTTTCCTGCAGGTAGGTGATCAAAGCTGCACATAATACCAATGAGCCCAAATGAGCCCTCACCAACGTCTAATGCAACATCAACATAGCATACCACCTCCTGTACACAGTACGTCAGCTTGTGAAGGCCAATGTGCTTAAAGCTTTTTTTAGACCACTGTCCACCCGTGATGCTGCTTTCAATGAATTTTGAACCTATGTTCGCAGATCACATTGTTCTACAGCACTCCACAGTGTCCTACTGTTCATTTAAGACCCACCTTATTTGGCCTTACCGAAGTGCAACACCTCGCATATGTCTGCATTACATTCTATCTGCCATTTTCAGCCCATTTTTTTCTGGCTGGCCCCGATCTCCGTACAAGCTCTGATAGTCTTCCTCACTATCCACTACACCCCTAATCTTGATGTCATCCGCATATTTGCTGATCCCGTTCACCACGTTATCATCCAGATCATTGACAAGCAACAACGGAACCAGAACAGATTGCTGTGGTACTCCAATATTTAGAGGCCTCCTGTCAGAGAGTCAATCATATGCTACCACTCCCTAGATTCTCCCACAAAGCGAATGTCTAATCCAATTTACTAACTCTTCTGGAATACCGAGTGACTGAAACTTCTTGATTAATCCATTCGGGACCTTGTCAAATCACTTCCTAAAGGTTATGAAGAAAACATCAGTCACATTGCCTTCATCAATTTTCCTGGTAACTTCCTGAATAAACATTGAACTATTGTTCAGACACGACTTACCACGCACCAGGCAATGCTGACTATCCCAAATCAGTCCATGACTATCCAAATACTAACACATCTGGACCCTTGGGACATCTAATAAGATTCCCACTACTTTTGTCAAACTCACCGGCCTATAATCTGCTGGTTTAGTTTAGAGCCATTCTTAAAACTGGAACAATATCAGCTCTCCTCAAATACTCTGGTACCTCGCCTGTCGCTAAGCACGAGTTGCATTTCTCAGCTAGGGTCCCTGTAATTTTTGCAGTTTTTTTTTACACAGGACCCTGGGGATTTAAACACTCTAATGTGCCTCAAGAAACCCAACCCCTTCTCCTCTGTAAACTGTATAGAGTCCATGAAGTCGATGCTGCTTTGCCTAACTGCGCCCGTCTCCTGAGTAAATGCAGATGCAAAGAATCTATTTCAGACCTGCCTCATCTCTTTCAGGTCTACGCATGATACCATTTTGATCCTGCGGAGTCCAATTATACTTCTTGCAGTCCTTTTGCTCTTAACATACCTGTAGAATATTTTAGGTTTCTCCTTCACCTTGTCTGCTGGGGCAAGCCCTTAACTTATTTTGCCCCTTCTGATTTATTTCTTAAGTGTACTCTTGCATATCTTAAGCTCCCTATGTACCTAATTTTTAGCTATCTGCCTATATCTGCTCTAGCCTCCTTTATGTCGAACTATGCAAAAATAACTGAAGAAAATTAAACTGTTATCTTTACCTTTTATTCCGATAGGCCCATACGAGCTTTGTGCTATCAACGTTTCACTTTTCTATGTTCCCCACTTGCCAAATGCGCCTTTACCGGAGAGAACCCACTTCACTCTTGCCAAATTCTTTCAGAAGCCATCAAAATTTGACTTTTTGCAGTTTACAATCATAACCTGCGGAACAGGCCGTTCTTATACTTATTTACTTTTAAACTAGTAGCATTGTGATCACTAGATGCGAAGGGTTGCTGTATTCAAACTTCTGCCACCTGTCCCGTCTCATTCCCTCAGAGTAGATGAAGATATCACGCACTCTCGGGAACTTCTACATACAGACTAAGGAAACTTTTCTGAAAACATTTGCCACATTCTAAGCATCTAGTCCCTTTGCAGTATGGGAGTCCATAAGTGGAATGTTAAAAATTAGCTGCTGTCACAAACTTAAGTTTCTTGCAATAGTCTATGATCTTTCTGAAAATTTGTTTCTCTGAATCCCGTGGGCGGTTGGGCGGTTTATAATATAATCACATTAACATGATCATACCTTTCTTATTCCTCATGTCTACCCATAATGCCTCACTAGATGAGCTCTCCAGTCTGTGCTGATATGATATTTTCCAAAACCAATAACACCACCACTTCCCCCTTTAACCCCTCCTGCTCTGTCCTGTATAAAACAACGGTACCCTGGAATTCTGAACCAATCCTGTCCATCCTGCAACCAATTCTCATGAATGGCTTCAAAATTATAATTCCATGTGCTGACCAATGAATTGAGCTCATCTGTGTTTCCTGCGAACTTATTGAGATATGTTCAAGCTTTTGATTCCTGACTTTGTCTGAGGTCTCAACAACACCTGTCTCCACAATAGCTCTTACAGCCCTAGCATAAAGAACCAACAAACCTTATCCATCCCCACTAGGATATTTGTCCATTTCTAGTTCAGGTGCAAACAGCCTCTTCCCTGGAAGAGAGACCAATGATTCAAAACTCTGACATAGGCTTAAGCACACAAACCACGTAAACAATTGGTAGACCACTTACACAATATTCAGCGAATCAAATCACAATGAAATCACTTTTTTACCTCGTGTCTCTCGAAACACAACTGGTTAGCCCAAGGCTAATGAACCAGTCTCCAATGGGCCAATAGACGGTGCGAAAACCACCTTTCTCGAACTCCGTGTTCTAGGGTCGAAATGAGTTGGGTCCCACCAGACCAGATGAGCCGTGATGCTTTGACCACCCGCAACCCAATCCGTGCATATACTGTGTAACCATTGCCCAGTACAATTAGCCGTCGGCAAGAAATAACAGATCATACAGTGCATACAATTATAAAGAAAGCATATTTACAAATTTCAGCTTTATCGAACGGTTAGTAGGAATAAAGAAAAGAAAAAAAAATAATAAAAGAGCCTATTACAGTTCATCCAGTCCAAATGCGCACCTATGTTGGAGCACATCTTGAAGTTGTTCTTAACTCTCGCTCTGGACCATCAGTTTGCATGAAAGCATGCACCTCTTTCCGAATGACGCACGAAATCCGTCTCGAAGAAGTGGTCTCGCACATGGAAACAGTAGTCCTTCCTCCTTGAAGCTGTTCGTTTGCTCGAAGCAGCCTGTGCAACAGAGACAGCATCCGCAGCCATCTTCATTCCTGCTTCTCCACCTCCCGCCAAAAAAGACCTCGGCCCACACCAGTCTCCTTCACGAAAACCTTTCCTCCCAGACTTCTCTAGAGCTTTCTCCCAATTCCACCATCATAGCAGGCTGATACAACATTCTTAAGTTGAACAACATCCCCCATTATCTTTAGCGGATATCCAAACAAGCTAAAACCAGAAAAGGCTACTCTTACAAAATTGATAAAATGACATACCTGCAGCACTGCAGTAATCATCTTCAAAATGGGATTTACGTGTGTGAATTTACTGCGTTCTTTCTTTCTTTCTTTCTTTCTTTCTTTCTTTCTTTCTTTCTTTCTTCCTTCCTTCCCTCCTCCCTTCGTTTTATTCTTCCTTTTTTTTTCTCTTTATGGTTGTGCTGAAGTGTTCTCCATTGGTATGTTGAGTGATTATGCAAGAAGTTTGGAGTTAATAACTCATCCATTAATAACTCATCAGGGATAATGTGACGTAACGTAGAAGGAGATGAGTTACTAACTTCAAACTTTCTGTCAAGAGGAGGGGCGTTGTGAGTGTACCCAAAAGCAAGACACAGACACAGAACTACCACGAACAGGGCTAGGCGTGAAAAGGAAGCGGGGAAGAGAGGAAGAAAAGACGCTGGATATGACACCGGCTGGAGACAAGGACTCCAGGCCTGGGCTAGGACCGGACAAGGACAGGAAACCAGGACATGGAACGACGGACTAGGAGCCTCGGCTAGGACTCCGAGCCAGAGACTGGACATGGATCCAGAACCTGGGTCTTGACTCGGGCTCGGACTCCAGAACCAGGCGAGGATAGGACGAGGCTACAGGACGAGACGAGAGACTCCTGGACGGAGCAAGGGAACCTCAGCACAGGACAAGGGAATCCCAGCACCGGGCTGGGCACAGGACCTAGGGCCGGGACTCATTACACAGAACGCGGAACACGACGAGACCGTTCCCAACGCTAGCTAGCGGACAAACGGCCGGACCTACCTAGCCAAGGGGTGGTCACAGACAGACAGTTCCAAACAGGGCGAAGCTCCAGACACAGGCAAGGCGAGGCTAGGCTCCAGGCAGAGGTAAAGCGAGGCGAGGCAAGGCTCCAGGCAGAGGCAAGTCGAGGCGAGGCAAGGCTCCAGGCCGAAGAAAGGCGAGGCAAGGCAAGGATCTAGGCAAGGCGAGGGGAGGCAAGGCAAGGCTCCAGGAGAGGCGACGCGTAGCAAGGCAAGGCAAGGCAAGGCTAGGCTAGGCTAGGCTCCAGGAGGAAGGTGAAGGGAAGGGATACAGACAGGGATTTGGACAGCAACAATCCAGCAGCCACAGGCTGAATCCTGAAGCTATTTATGAGACTAGCCCAAACAAGAATCAGCTGCCTCAACAGAAACTGGGGAAACCTGGAAAACATGGAATAAGGAACGTGGACTGGACCGTGAACCGGAATGCGGATTTCACGGACCGGGCCGTGACACTTTCTGCATTGCCACTCAAAGAGTTGAACTGCATGTGCATGTAATGAAAGCTCTATAACTCATCTTCTTCTATCATAGGCCATGAACTTATCGATTACCCTTGACGAGTTATTAACGGATGAGTTATTAACTTCAAACTTTCTGGAGGTCCAAGATCCGTATGATCCACGACCGCTGGGCTAAGTGTGTAAATGTAGGAGGGGACAATGTTGAAAAATAAATGCGCTAGGTTTTCTAAAATTGACTCCTTCTACCATAGGCCATGAACTTATCAACGACCCCTCGTATTTATATGTCTTTGATTGAGGGTAGGCTAACGCCCGTGAAGGCCATTTAACTATCTATTTTTGAACCTTCCTGTCAGCCGTAGTGCAATTTTCGTAGCATGCAGTAATGTGATATGTTATAATGTACTCCACTGGGCATCTATTGAAGGTTTTAGGCATTTTGTGTTCAGATCAGTATGCGAAGTGCAGTTCATGTAGGTTTTCAATTTAGCAGCTGAGGCAAGGAGCACAACGCCATCCTCCTCTCCTAATTTGTGGCTCTTTGTGCTGGTTAAATATGCACCTAAGATGCAGTCGCGGCGTAGCATTTGTACTCGGAATCCAAGAAGCCGGATTGTCAGTACCAGGAAGTATCAACCCAGCACAGATGGAAACATGGAGGAATTAACAATGAAAAGTTAATGGGGGCATGGAGGCAGACGGAAGACCAAACGCGTAAGAATGTTATTAATGTTTTATGACTGCGTACGAACTTAGTAAGCGGTGGTGGTGGTGGTGGGAGGGGGGTGGGGGTGTACGGTCCTAAAAGTTGATGCACAGACACACTGGACGTTCCTCAGCTTCATGTGATTACAGTTTGTCTCTGCAGTTCTGCACTAATATATGTCAGGTCAGTCACATCAGAAGACAATTCTAATTACAATAAGTCCGTACTACGAGCACAGTAGAAATGTTTCGAAAAGAAGAAACTGAACGAGACGCCTTGCAACTGTGTGAGAATGTGCAGAAGGAGGACTATTGTCTTCCTGTCTATCGGAGATCTTTAATGATGAATTTAAATGTGTTGAAAGGTTCGGTCACAAAATAAATAACAACATAATCGATCGCATTGTCTTTAAATAATTGGCAAGCTCACTGCAAAAACTCTAACCTGTTCTCAATATCATTGGAAATACTTAAAATAAAGAACAACTAGAATGAAATTGTGTATAGGAAACCTCGCCTCTACCGTTTAAACGAATTAGCAATCAGATGCCAGGGGTATTTCATCCCGTTCTTCAGTTCGTCTCTGAATTTGCTCTGAGTCAAAACATAAATACACGTGTTGGTGCAGGAACTGAGAATCTGCAGCTTAAAGGCAACTCTTTCTGTTGTGAAGTTTATGTCAAATGTGTGATAATACGAAATGTTTGCTATTCGTCTATAAATGTTATAAACAACCTTGGTCACACACAGCAGTATAAAACTACCAGGAATGCTGAACAGTAAAACTATAGATTTTTTGCGGTTCTCTATCTCCATGTCCTTGTCATTCCCCCCACTGCTGCCGCCGCGGAGCTTTCTGCGGACTCTACTGGACGCTAAAATACGTCGGACTGTTAGAGCATTAAGCAGCAAAATCAGGAAGAAGGGGAGGAAATGCGTTTCGATACGTTCAATCAAGTCTAATGCCGCCCATTCTGATGAAGAAAAGAAGATTGTTTTAACAACACAGTCCCAGGGAACACCATTAATTAACCGACCTTCTGCATATAAGAAGTACAATGGTACGGACAGCAAACAACTTAGCATACTGATCGTCGTTATAATCACAGTCGCCATTCTTTCAGTGCAGTATTTTCTCTTCAGCTTCTCACAACAAATGGCAACAAAACGATCAAAAGTGAAAGCGACCGTCTGCCACACAGACATCTTCGTTGCCGTAACCAGAAGGACGGTAGTGAGGCTGCACACTGGAGTGATGTGCAGGAATGAATCCGGGAAATAGAACTGCAGAGTCCATCTCAGCAAGGGATCCGTGATGACGACCAAGAGACCGGCCACAGCCATAGCCACCAGGTAGCGAGTGATGCATTTGGAAAGACCGCACTTTCCCCTGGAGAGGATCACAATCGCCACCAGGTTAACTGCAGAAGAAAGAAGCAGAGAAATTGCTGAGTAGATTCATTGCCAGAGGAGTATTTCCATAGCATCTGTGTGGAAATGACCAAGCTCATGGTTGAGAACCGACGCAAAACTTTTGAGAAGAAAGGTGCTTAGTCGCAGTTCGTGGTTAATGCATAGAAATTCATAGCAAACACAAGACGTGTTTGTCTTCGTTGAAAAAGGGTGAGTCCAACAAGGTTATCCAAGAAATATACATGGCTCGGCAGAACGCAGGTGGGTAGTCGGATAAAGAATCGTATTATTGCAGCATGGGATATATCAAATATAATTTACAGATCTCTCTCGCATCCTCTAATAAGGCGACGCAGCATGTAGTTTAAAGAGATTATGTGAACGTGCAAACCAATTATGAAGTGGTTATCTGCTTGCAATTAGAATTAAATATGCATACCAGTGAGAATAAAGCCATCTCATTTTTATAATTGAATGCACCTCTTCACTTCATAAAGTTATGAAAATGATGAAATATTATGTTAAATAGTAAGTAGTATTTACTCTTAAATATGATCAGAAAGACTGAGAATAACCTTTGAACTATCAAAATTCCTCTCGTAGAATACAGCTAGATTAGATCGATAATATTGTTATGCAATGAATATGGGGGTGAGTTGTCAGGTGTCAGGTGAGAAAAGCATCCTTTCCGCTCGTTTATAGGATCAGAGTGTTTGGAACACATTTCTTTAACCTAAACCTTCACTTCCATTGCATGGACGCAAATACTCACTCACTCACACAGTAAAACACCCATACTGTCTCTCATTCACGCGCACCGATTGCGCGCGCATGCTCACAACACACACACACACACACACACACACACACACACACACACACACACACACACACACACACACACACACACACACACACACACACACACACACACACTCACACACAATAACACTGTAAAACATAATCTTTGGCTTCTACACGCACGCACAATTCTCTCTCGCGTCCATCGGCTCATACGTACTGAATAAAACACACCCTCTTTCCCTCTTACACACACACACACACACACACACACACACACACACACACACACACACACACACACACACACACACACACACACACACACACACACACACACACACACACACTATACCAGAGTCTCTGTTTCACATACATTCGTGCATGAGCAAACAAACATGTAAGGCACACACCATAGCAGTACGGTTTATCCTCAAAATGTATCAATCTTACTCGTTCAACTACTCCAACAATAACTCACAAACGCCTTAGCTCCTCTACAAAGCAAGACAAACACAAAGGGCGCAGCTCCTATTCCAGTTCAAGTCCCAAACAAGACTTACTTGGAAATATATTCCATACCCTGTCCATCAACCATGTGCTCTCGATACAGGAAGTCTTGTTAAACTACCGGAAAATAAATATCAAGGACTTCGGCAAACCCACCACAAAATTGGCTCATCCCTTCTCAGGGACAATGTAGGATCCGGAGTTATGTGCTGATACAAAAATTTTGAAATTAACAGGAATCCTTTGAAACAATCAGCATTTCTGGCAGCATTCCCGAATGGTGAAGAAGGTTAAGTTACAGATGCCGATGAACCATTTTCAGCTCCTTACCCAAACACTTAATTCCATTTCATTCCCTGCAGGGAACACACCGGCTTGATTCCCGCAGATGGCTAATCAAGGGCGATACTGGAGGAAACACATCGATATAAAGACAGTCGACCTGGAGCCTCGTAATTTTACGACCAGTTAAAAATGATCAGCAGGTCAAAATGGAATCTCTGTACACCGCGCAGTTGATAATGAACAGCGCCATTAAGCTCCAGGCAGTGACTTACTTGGAATTCCGATTACTGAAATGATGGGATAATAAAACTCTTGGATGCGTAAGATGAGCGGCGTTTCCATTATTGGAAAATATGATTACTCTTATTCCGCTGTCAGCGGTAGCTCCGACAGTCTCTTTTATCGGATGGAATCCGACTCCATATTTAGAGAAGGTAATGACATTCCCCTAGCAATATTATACCCCAATGATCATTGCTCTCTGTGCGGCTGCACAATTACGTCAAAAAAGATATTATTGCACGAACGTTGATCACGTTGAAAATTATGTGTTGTTTTTCATCTGAATTACTCCAGGATATGTCAATGATGTAAGGTAACTGTGCCTCAGAAGAACCAGATACCAAGAATGCCTCTAAATATATTAAACAAAGATGGAAAATTTCGTTTGAACTTTTATGGACTGTTTTACAGTTAACTCTGCTGATAAACAGTTAATATATAACAATAATTACACACATTGATTATGGGCGCTTAGAGTTGCGAACCATTTCCGCAAATCCCTGAATTTCTCAGAAGTATAATCCTCCAATAGTAGATATTCGAATACCAGTTCCTTAATTTTCACTCTCAATGCTACCACGAGTTTTATTCAGGTATGAAAAGGTATATGTCCAATTAATATTCCACCCCATATAATGACACCGCCATTCACCCATTGGCCAAACTGGTGGCTTGAAGTAGATGCAAATTTTGTAGCTCAGTGAATTGGTAAGGTTTCGGATATTTTTTTTTGGGATGGCTGTGATGGTTGCACTTAATAATCACCGCAGATATCATTAATATATATATAAGTGACATGTGCTTCGGGAAGCTATACACAGTTGCGACATTGCCGATCGCCGTAATTACAGCTATCGTAAGTAGCGTGCTCTCGCACGGTTTTCAGGAGAATGAAGACACGGTCGGGAAACTTGCTAAAGAATGGTGGAGGGGATTCATCTCGACGAGAACTACAGGAATTGATTCTTTTAAAAACATTAAAAACATCTATCTAAATCTAATGCTGGTGTTAGCAAAACAGTAGTTGCTAGCAAAACTGTGTATCATACACAATAATAATTAGCATGAAAATTGCATGTAAGACGCTAGCTGCGAAAACACATTTTCAGCCGATGTCACGGATGGGTATGGATGAAGAGGATCAATTCACCTCAAATAGAAAACTCTCCGCTGTCTAGAGCAGCACTTCAGATGAATTATCTCTGAAGAATGCACAGTATAGGTCAATGCTCAACTCTTCAGAAGTTATTTTGTAGTCGTCTAAGAAATACATGACCGAAACGCCTTTTTAAACAAAACTATGGCAGTGCATTGAATGGTTACAATTCTTATACATATCTCACTGTTACCCTTCTAAGTGATGAGCAACTAGCGACCATGATAAGAAAAGAGAGCAGAATGAACCGCAACCACTTCTGCACAAGACATTTATAGAAGTCAACCAGCATATAGCGCCTCACCTGCAACTTAGAAACAGAAACACAGAAAACCTACAGCGCAATACAGGCCCTTCGGCCCACAAAGTTGTGCCGAACATGCCCGTACCTTAGAAATTACTAGGCTTACCTATAGCCTTCTATTTTTCTAAGCTCCATGTACCTATTCAAAAGTCTCTTAAAAGACCCTACAGTTTCCGCCTCCACCACCGTTGCCGGTAGCCCATTCCACGCACTCACCACTCTTTGAGTAAAAATTTTACCGCTGACATCTCCTCTGTACCTACTCCCCAGCACCTTAAACCTGTGTCCTCTTGTGGCAACGATTTCAGCCCTGGGAAAAAGCCTCTGACTATTCACAAGATAAATGCCTCTCATCACGTCTGTCAGGTCACCTCCCATCCTCCGTCGCTCCAAGGAGAAAAGTCCGAGTTCTCTTAACATGTTCTCATAAGGCAAGCTACCCAATCTAAGCACATCCTTGTAAATCTCCTCTGTACCATTTCTATGGTTTCCACATCTTTTCTGTAGTGAAGCGCCCGGAAATGAGCACAGTACTCCAAGTGGTGTCTCACCAGGGTCCTATATAGCTGCAACATTACCTCTCGGCTCCTAAGTTCAATTACACGATAAATGAAGGCAATTACACGATAAATGAAGGCCAATACACCGTACATTTTCTTAACCACAGAGTCACCATCTGCGCAGCTTTTTTGAGCATCCTATGGACTCGGACCCCAAGATCCCTCTGATCCTCCACACTGCCAAGAGTCTTACCATTAATACTATATTCTGTCATCATATTTGACCTAAAAATGAACTACTTCACACTTACCTGGCTTGGACTCCATCTGCCACTTCTCAGGCCAGTTTTGCATCCTATCAATGTCCCGCTGCAATGTCTGGCAGCCCTCCACGCTATCCGCAACACCTCCAACCGTTGTGTCATCAGTAAACTTACTAACCCGTCCCTCTACTTCCTCATCCAGGTCATTAAAAAAAATCACGAAGAGTAAGGGTTCCAGAACAGATCCTTGAGGCACTGCACTAGCGCCCGACCTCCATGCAGAATATGACCTGTCGACAACCAGTCTTTGCTTCTGACTATCCAGACGATCAATGCCTCTCATTATCTTGTATAACCTCGTCTCATAAGTCATGCTCCTCAATCCAAGCAACATCCTTGTAAATCTCCTCTGCACCCTTTCTATGGTTTCCTCGTGCTTCCTGTAGTGAGGCGACCAGAACTGAGCATAGTGCTCCAAGTGGGGTCTGACCAGGGTCCTACATAGCTGCAACATTACCTCTCAGCTCTTAAAATCAGTCCTACAATTGATGAAGGCCAATGCACTGTATGCCTTCTTAACCACACAGTCAACCTGCATAGCAGCTTTAAGTGCCCTATGGACTCGGACCCCAAGATCCTCTGATCCTGCACACTGTCAAAAGTCTTATCATTAATGTTATATTCTGCCATCATATTTGACCTACCAAAATGAACCATCTCACACTTATCTGGGTTGAACTCCATCTCCCACCTCTCAGCCCAGTTTTGCATCCTATAAATGTCCCGTTGTAACTTCTGACAGCCTTCACACTATCCACAACACCCCCAACCTTCGTGTCATCAGCAAATTACTAATCCATCCTTCTACTTCCTCTTCCATGTCACTTATAAAAATCACAAAGAGTAGGGATCCCAGAACAGATCCCTGAGGCACACCACTGGTCACCGACCTCCATGCAGGATATGACCCGTCTGTGCGGAAGCCAGTTCTGGCTCTACAAAGCTTTGTCCCCTTGGATCCCATGCCTCCTTACTTTCTCACTAAGTGCTGCTTGTTGTACCTTATCGAATGCCTTGCTAAAATCCATATACATTACATCTACAGCTCTACCTCCATCAATGTATTTAGTCACATCCTCAAAAAATTCGAACAAATGAGAAAAGGAGATTTATCAAAATGCCATCCGGCTGGACGGATTCGAAATTATCAGAACAATCTCAACTCGGTACGACTTCTGTGCCGGTTATTTCTGATGCAAAATAATTTGTAAAAATAGACTGTAAGTTACATTAATATTTCATTTGAAGGTAGACACTATGCCCTCCTCCCTCTGTTCTTTCCACTCTGTTGAAGTGATTTAATGAGTGTAGTTTCTTCATTCATCTTTGACCGTATATCGGCTGAAACTGCCTTACGTACTTCCGTGGCTATATATTCCTGCTTACAGAAGAGACGAAATAACCATTATATGACAATAAATACTTCAATTTCAAAGTCTTAAGCGGTCTATTCACGAAAAGCAATTGAATAAAAAAGCAGAAGCCGAATAGTAATCATTTTCAAAAATATAATGAATTTAGTTTGTTTTTATGAATTTAATTCAATCAGGTAATTTAGTCACTGTTCCAGCTGGAGGTACGTGTAACACGAGAGGGGATAAACTTAATGGGCACCTGGGCTTCTTTTGTTACTGAAAATATTGTGGGTACCTGGAATTAGCTACCAGGGGGACTGGTTAAGTGCAATGTTTAGAGACAGTTGGAAAGGTAATGGATAAGGAATTCGTAGAGTGACAAGGACCCACACGACAGAATCATAGAGAAAGTCATGAGGCATGGGATTAGTGGAACCTCGGCTGTTTGGATAAAAATAGGCTTACAGAAAGAAAGCAGAAGGTAATAGTGGAAGGAAAGTATTCTGCCTGGAGGTCGGTGTCTAGTAGAGTGCCGCAAGGATCTGTCCAGGGACTCCTGCTCTTTTTGATTTTTATAAATGACCTGGATGAAGAGGTGGAAGCACGGGTGAGTAAGTTTGCGGATTACACGAAGATTGGAGGGGTTCTGGATGAAGCTGTAGGTTATCGAAAGTTACAAGAGCATATAGACAGGATGCAGAGTTGCACAGAAAAGTGGGAGATCGAGCTCAAACCGGGTAAGTGTGAGGTGATGCATTTTGGTAGAACAAACCAGAAGGCTGAGTACAGGGTTAATGTTCGGTTACTTAAGATTGTGGATGAACAGAGGGACCTTGGGGTTCAAATCCATACATCCCTCAAGGTCGCTGAGCAGATTGATTTGATAGTTAAGAAGGCCTATGGGATGCTAGGATTCATTAATAAAGGATTGAGTTCAAGAGATGATTTTGCAACTTTACAAATCTCTGGTGAGACCACATTTAGAGTATTGTGTTCAGTTCTGGTTACCTTATTATAGGAACGATGTGGAAGCTATGGAGAGGGTGCAGAGCAGATTTACCAGGATGTTTCCTGGATTGGAAAACAAGTCTTCTGAGGTAAAATTAATAGAGCTGGGATTTTTCTCTGCGGAGCGTAGAAGGATGAGAGGGGACTTGATAGAGGTCTACAAGATTATGAGAGACACAGATAGTGTGGATAGCCAGTACCTGTTTCCCAGGGCACGAATAACAAACACCAGAGGGCATATGTACAAAATTAAAGGAGGGAAGCTTAGGGGAGACATCAGGGGTAAGTTTTTTACACAGAGGGTTGTGGATGCCTGGAATGACTTGCCAGGGATGGTGGCGGAGGCTAACACATTAGGGGTATTTAAGAGCCTCTTGGACAGGCACATGGATGAAAGAAAAATAGAGGGTTTTCGTGTGGTTTAATACATTTTTAAGGAATATATGGGTCCGCACAACATCTAGGGCCAAGGGCATGTACTGTGCAGTGGTATTCTAGTGTCTTCTAGTGTCTAGTGAAATTGGCCGAACACACACAATGCGAATAGAAGATAGATATTTAGGTGTGAATGTACGAGTTGGGCTGAAGCTTTCACTTCCGTGTTGTATGCCTCTATGAATCTATTTATCGGTTAGTTTGTTTATCTATCCCTCGATTTATTTATTTATCTGTAGGTATATTTATTTAATTAGTAGTTCGTTTCTTTGCTTATTGAGATACAGTGGGGAATTGGCCCTTCCGGTCCTTCGAGCCACACAGCCCAGCAACCCCGGAATTAACCCTAGCCTAATCACAGGACAAATTATAATGACCAGTTAACAAACTAATCGGTCCGTCTGTGGACTGTGGGAGGAAGCGTGGGAATTGAATCCAGATCGCCTGCACTGTGAAAGCACTATACTACTGTGCCGCCTCAATCTCTGACGCTCTGAATTATAAAGAACAGGATCTTTCCTTTGGGTTTTTCAGGTCAATGCCAAGGACAAAGCACCATTGTTTTCGATTCTTCTTTGTAACCAATGTTTCTCCCGTGGTTGTTTTAGCGATGCAACTCAGTATAGCTACTTCATAAATCTTTCAAGACCTTCAAATTCAACCAGTCTTTTAGATCGGTACATTCCCAACGAGCCTCTCGCCGACTGATATTTCGCCAGAACTTTTCTGCGTCATATGAACTTTTATTTAAACCACAAGACAAAGGAGAAGATTTAGGCCATTAATGTATCCAGTCTGCTTTGCCTTTACATCTATCTTCTCTCGTCTTAGACTAGTGTGCTGTAAGGAAGTACAGAAGTTTTTATTGAAACTTAGTAATGGTTGGCACCCGTCTGTCTCGAATGAAAATGGGTGATGATTATCTCCATCGCAAACCTGGGTGGAAGTTATGGAGATCCCAAGAACCCAGTTGTCAAGACCCCTCGCTTGGCTTCACCAGTGTATAGAAATGAGAGCTTATGAAACAATATGTTTGGCACCAGCTTGGCTGCAGGAGCTGCCGGAAGGATGTTCGTTGACGTCCAGCCGTCTTAAGAGCCCCACGCCGGATTTGCTGTCTAAGTTGACTACTGTAGCTTCCATCTCTCCTGAAGTTGTCCACAAGGCAGTAGGCCGTTTCACCCCATCTGAGGAAACGTAGTAATAGTTTACGTAGTACCTTATACTGCAGGCTCACAACAACAGCATTTCACGACATATCTCAGAGAGAGTAAATCAGATTTGAAGGAAATAAATTTCCGAAAGCGAATTAGCTGAAAATCAGAATCACAAACAATATTTAGATAAGACAGCTTCAGTGGAAAGAGAAGTTGTGATGTGCTTTGAGAGGGCGCCGACAAAATATTTATGGGATTAACTGGAGAGGTAAAACATTTTTTTTCTGTAAATGGACCGGCGACTGCAGGACTCTCCTCTATAGCGTTATTGCAGAAGTGATTTCATTAAAGTTCCTAAGTGCATTGGATGAGTGGACAGGGTGACGCTGTTCCATTTGACAGATTGTCGAGAACGCGAGGATGTGGATTCCAGGTTAATCAGAGGTTATAAGTCAATAGGCAAGCTGAACAGAGTGAGCAAGACATACAGCTGGTGGCAGAAGAGGGGATCTAACTGTGAAATGCACACACACATTTAAAAGAAATAAAGACTGACTGAGAAATTGGGCATGTGGGTCTAAAACTAGAAAAACGGGAGTAATTCAGAAGAAAAGAGAGCGTGACACTTCCCATTGCATCTGGATCCTTTATATCTTGACCAGCAGACCGAACACAGTAACACTGATGTTCCACAAGACTGTATCCTCAGATCCTTCTTCTACTCGCTGTAAAGTCATCTCTGCCTGGCCAGATTCAACCAGCACTTTACTTAAATGTTTGCTGATTATATTAACGTAGTGGAACATTATCAAATAACCAAGAGCCAGAGGACAGGTAGAAGACATCTTAGTAACATAGTCTTATGAAAGCAACTTTTCCCTACATGTCATCAAAACGAAAAAAAACATACATCGACAACAGTAATGGGCTTTGCTCGTGCACCTGTTTACGTTAATAGTGCTGAGGTCAAGAGATTTGAGAGATTACATTTCCAAGAAGTGAACCAATAGCCTGTCCTGGTCCAAGCACATACAAGCTATCGCCTTTTATGACCACCAACACCTCATAATCCTCAGAATGCGAAATAAATTTGGCATGTCCCTTTGAAACTCACCAACGTCTGTTTCACTGTAGAATGTATCCTGGCTGAATGCTAAAAGGCTTGGTAAAGGAATTACTCCAGCCGTGTCAAGAAGAAACTATAGAGTCGTGGCCAGAGCTCGTCATATCAGTGACAGTATCTCCATTTGCATGACTCTGTCTAATTGTCTCAGTAAGGCATCCAGTATAATAACTAATCCCACCCTACTCGGATATTCCCTCTTCTCCCCTCTCCCATCACGCAGAAAACACACTAGCCTGAAGACAAGTAGTAATGGGCTTGAGGGCAGCATAGGGCAACGATTGAGCGGGTCCTTAGTACGATAAATTAGACTCTTCGCCAGATAATCTATCTTATTATGAATCTGCATCTTGATGCAGACCAGTTGTGCCGCACACTATTTGTCGTTATTGAGCTTCAGCACGCATGCTGTTATTTCTTTACCATGCAGTTCCGAAATTGTGTTGATCTGTATGCGTATTTTGCAAGGTAGGCTTTATACGGTACTGTGGTGCACATAAAAGAAGTAAAAAAAAAAACAGCAAGAAATCAATTCCAATTTTAATTGCAGTTCCATATCGAACTTTTATCGCTCGGCTGCGGTTCGTCTAACGTGCACTTGATGTCCGTACCCTCCAAAAGATCGGCATTGAACAAAACTGGGTGAGTATTCAGCCGGCACTATACAATGGAACAGCTGACGAGCTATAAATAGAGTTTCTTGAAACTCACATTAGCTAATTATAAATCAACTCTTTGTCTCTTTTATGGTATTCAGCTCACACTGAAATTAAGCCCCAATCCTAGCCAGTCAGGAGCCCATTGACAGGTTGGACTTTGGAAAGACGCCCACATTTCTCAGTTTGCGGCCATAGAAAATAGTTTGAAAATCTGTAATTGGCAGTTAATTTAATGAGATGTGTAGAAGAAGATGATCCAGAAAAAAATAATAAGTGGAGGCAAGCCTGAGATTCATAGACATTGCAAGGTAAATGGAGAGTGGAATAGAGAAAAGACAGGAGTGTGAATAAAACGAGCGGGCTACGACTGAAGAAACAAGTGGAGAGAAGGGTTGTGGGATGGGTGTAAACACAAAAAAGTAGATGATAAATCGGTGGCATATACAGGAAGGCAAACACTATTAAAAGTCCGCCTCTTGAGTATCGTAGTCGGAATGAGAGACAGGTTTAGCAAATCAGAAGCAAGCTGAAAAGAGAGTGGGAAGCAACATTTGTGGCAAACTGTATAACACTGGGATGATGACATGATGAGACACGCGGCACCGTCGGGATCACCGTTAAACGGTTGATCTCCACATTGTGTGTTGTTGCAGTGAGAGGGCATGTAGGCAGATTTAATGTGTGTGTGTGTGTGTGTGTGTGTGTGTGTGTGTGTGTGTGTGTGTGTGTGTGTGTGTGTGTGTGTGTGAGTGTGTGTGTGTGTGAGAGAGAGAGAGACAGAGAGACAGAGAAAGTCCATCTGCGTGCATATTTTGCAGTTTATTGCTTTCTATGATAAAGTAGTGTAATGTACTGCTGCCGCAAAGCCACATATTTCATGACGTATGTCAGAGACATAAATGTGTTTCTGATTTTGACTGTAATGTTTAATGCTTTTGGCCATGCAATTCAGCGCTTATTTGACCGTGCTCTTTAACTCATCTCGGAACTCGCTGTGTCGCGGTGTCAATGCAAGGTTTCGCCAGCAGAAATGAATGACCGCTTGGCGCACCTGATGTCTCGTGTGTTTCATGGTCGACGCTTCCGGAAGACGCTGGATAGACCTAGGATACCGTGACCAATCCAGAGCCAATTTTGATTGACTGAATTTTTAAGCAAAACTGAAAATCGATGTTAGTAGCTGGCGATAGCGAACAGGGTGTTTCGAGTTACATTATACATTCAAGTTCGCTGATGATTGTCCCCATTCGGAATTCCGGTCCTCGAAGCACCCCTATGGAATAAAGTTCAATGAAATGAATTGGTATTCTACACCTTTCTCTATATACTCGGCTGCTCATTAGCAGGCCGACACTTTGTGGTGTTACAATATCAAACTATTTGTGGTCATCACTTTGCATTACCGCCGTTAGTAGCAAATAGTTCGATTATTCTTTACGCCCGTTTACCAACAAGTATGTTCAGCTGAACATACACAGACTAGTAGCTACAAAACGGAAAGATGTCTCAATCTGCAGAAACGTTTTAGTGCACATCGACCATGCTGACTGTTATGCTACTGTTATTTCCATATGCCTGTTTTAACCACGTATCACTCCCCGCATTTCCAAGTACCCACCCAGTGTAATATATGTTTTTAATTCTACTTTCTCCAATTCCTACAATGATACTCAATCTGCAGCCGTTGTTACATTCGCAAACAGAAATTACAAATAATGCAGATTCAAGAATTCCTTTTGCATACCAGGAGACCGTACGGCCATGACGCAGGAGCAGAATTAAGCTACTCGGCCTATCAAGCCTGCTCCGGCATTCCATCAAGCCTGATTTAATATTCTTCTTAAACACATTTTCCTGTCTTATCCAGTAATCTTAGACGCCCCCAGTAGTCAAGAACCCCTCAACTTCCGCTTTATATGTACCGAATGGCTTGGTCTCTATTTCGAAACTGCTTCACATTTCTACAATACCCTGATTGCCTTCGTTACCCTCCGCTGTCAGAGGTCAAACGCAACGTCATTTTTCCCTTACTTGGGAACACTTACTAACAACACGGTGTTGTTAGTACTGAATTCCCCAAGTTTAGGAATTCCACAATTTCCTTGTATCTTTCCCAGGTTAACCTGTCCATCACGATTTGGTCTCATTTTGTTCAACATTTCCACACCAACACTTCCTCCCCCACCCCCAGCCCCATCGAAACCGATACAGAAAGTCTCGTTAAGCGGTTTGACTGGTTTTATCGGCTGTCTTCCCTTCCTCCAATTTTATTCCTGCAGGGAAAGAAAACAGACTCTACCCAGTGAAGAGGATTAACCTGCCACTCATTGTTAATTCGTCCGTTGCAGCCGATTTAAACCCAGCTCTCATACACAGTCCTTGTTCACTAATCTAACATCCAGCTTTAACCAGTTTCTCCAAGCCTCGGTTAACTTGTTGCCTGCAGTGTAGTATAGATGATGCTTGACCGACGCCCAACACACCATCCACCATGTTGTTCGAGGAGTTTATGATTTGCCTTCTTTCTTTGACAATTGTTAGTCTATCTGAATCTCACCACTAGTTGGTAAGTAGGTCACTGTTAGAGACAGGAACGTGTTTTTATTGTATTTCATTCTTAAGCACCTGTTTATGTAACATGTAACATTTTGAGAAAGCATGGATTATATTGAAGTTGTTCGACCCTTTCACACTAGCAACATATTGATCTACACAAAGGAAAACAACTTTGCAAATAAGTATCATCCTTTATTCGCTGGGTCGCGTGTTTAGTATCTCACATGACATCGCGAAAATACCAGGTTACATAGTTGTTGGACAATATTACTTGAGCAATTTGAAATGTTTGTACACGATTGAGATATTTACAGAAGGTGAAACACAATTTTTCTACAACAGACTCAAAATGTGAAAGAAAAGAATAGTTGTTGCTTAAAGAAAGACTGCCACAATCACAATGTTGCACACAAATGGACATTTTACAGTGAAACAACATGTGATGTAAGGAAGCCTATTTATCTATGATTAAGTATTAGCTGACTGGATGAACGGCTTTGTCCTGATGGATGTATCACCCTTGAAATGGAATTTAATGTGCTGTACCGGAGTCAATATATTTTACACTCCTACGGTATGGGACAATCTATATACCTAAGGATAGGTTTGGGGAAAATGACGAGACTGGCGTGGCACTAAACCAGTAACGGTGTTTGAGAGCGACAGCGACAATCACGTGTCACTAATATTTCCATCACAGATAAGCCACGGGAACTGAGGAAGTCAGTGGTAGACGGACATATATTTGACATTTTGGAATGAAATTTGGAACGATAGTCTATATGGGTAGGTAAGGTCTAAATGGATATGAGCGCCATGCAGCAAATGTGATTAGCATTGATAGGTGTCTTGGCCAGTGTTGAAGAGTTTTGTTAAAACATCATTTCCCATCTGCTTAATCCCAAAAAAGCATGGCTCTTTCGATTAACTTCCCAACCCACTAATGTCTGACAATTTTATCTTGAATATCCAGAACTTGAATCTATGCAGGTGCACGCCACTTCCAAAGCTGCCCATTTAATGTAAAAAGTTTTCTCATTCCATTCTTGAGATTGTTCCGGAATTTCCTTTGTGTCAGTGTATAGATACATGTGTTGGTGCACATACTGAGCATTTGCAACATGTAACTGAACTGCTGCAGGATATATGTCGGGTTATTCAAATACCTGTCTTTATAAGAATAATTCTGCGCTTGCCAGGCCAATGAAGATACAACATAGGGTATCCAAAACAATATGAAGTTTGCTGAAAGAGCGAACAACAAAAACATTGATTGTCTCCTCGTCTCAACCTCTGGATCCTTCTCAACCGCACAGTTGTTACAAAGTAACATTCGAACTTTATTTGCCGCTATGATATGTCTGACTGTTAACCCATTGAATATCAGAATTAAACAGATTGGTAACAATGGTGTCATGATACTGTCAAAAATCTCCAGTCCTTTCCATGCTGATGATGTGAAATATTCAGCAATTAAGACACAGCTCCATGGGACATTGTCTATTATGACGTCAGGCTCCACCACAAAGTAAAAGGGAACACCTCTAGCACAGGCCACGATAACTACCGTCACTATAACAACGGTCGATGTTTTCTTCGTGCAGTATCGTTCACGGAAACTATGACAACAGATTGCGATAAAACGATCAAAGGTGAAAGCCACTGTTAACCAAACCGAACTGTCCATGGTTGCAACCCACAGTGCATGTGTCATGGCGCAAATCTGAGTAATGAGCAAGAAATTAGCATAACTGTAGATATAGTTCGTTTGTTCAAGAATAGCGACAACGATAACAACCATTAGATCTGCTGTTGCCATTCCTACCAGGTACCGAGTGATGCATTTGGAGAGTCCACAGTTTCCTCTCGACAGGATCACAATTGCAGTTAAGTTAACTGAAAAGAAGAAAAGAAAAGTTATTCCAGCAATGCAACAGATAATTCATTTCATTTGAGAAATCCGCTGGACCGCAGCGAATGATTCCTATGCTGGAATATCTGGGCTGAATCGTAGCGAGCGAATACAGTCCTCTCCGGTAGCGCCATTATAGCACAACTGCAGGGCAACTGCAGATCGGATGGACATTTGTATCTCCATTACATATTACAGTGGATTGCGGAATCTGAAGTCCACGACATTCCAGTGTGATCCTGGTTACACCCGTCACCGAGACGTGGCCTATCAATGAAGCAGAAAGATCTTAAGGCAGCGTTGTTTGTGGTAATAAAACACACTTGCGGAGATCTTCTTCAGGCTAACATATTTGGAAAATGGAACCACAAAATTAAAATAAAAACTGGCAGCTAAAGCCTAGAAAGAAAGGAGGAAATTTTTCACCTTACCTTAAGAAATCGAAGACACGTTTATACAGATAAAAATAAAGAAGAGTAAGTTGGCGCTGACAAGGGTAGAGAATACCCTCTTGTGCAAAGTAAACTGTTAGGTTAACTAAAGGAAACACTCAAGTATTTTTTCTCTTGATTTAGACGCCTAATACGGGTTTCAAATGGTACTACAGTAAATGTCAACATCAGCTCTAACCTAATCGAGAAAAGAAGCAGACATGAGGTCAATTAAATTACGTTAAGATAAGAATAAAACAACTAAATGCTTGAAACCCTTCTGTCTGGAAATACTCATCATGTGAGGCAGCAGCTGTGTTGGTCATCAAGACGGCAATAGTACACGTTAATGGGTACAGAAAGATGAGGAGAATCATACAAACAGGTGTGGAATCTTACCAGGGATACCAAGCGCTGCAGGAGTAGGGTAGAAGACACTAGCTATGTAGTATATCGGAGCATACCCCATTTTGGGTATGGAAGTGATATCGGTTGTGCAGAGTATTCCAATTGCCCATACACCCTGGTGACTGGTTTAGCAAACACTTATATAAGAGAAAAATATTCCACCGAGAGAATTAGCGACTTCACCTCCTCAGTCACATGAGTCACAGCCTACTAAAAATAACACTGAAAGTAGAGTGTTTCTAATAACTCATTGTCTCGCCGTGTATTGATCTTCTCTCATCTTGAGAAATTGCAAGTTATTTCAAAATGTTGAAATTTGACGAAGGATGACGTTGAAAGTTCAATTTTAAATAAACATTCTTTCAGTTATATTTATAACATGGAGAATCAACTGAGCCAGTATCAGTGTCCGGTTTATTTTCATTGTCATTCGTCACGACATTTGTTGTTTTCTGGCAGCAGTACCCACAAGCCGGATAAAGTGCAATTTGCATTGTAAATGAATGAATAACTAAGTCAAAATACGTAATTAATTACTTAAATAATCAATAATCTATATAATTAGAAAGATATATGGCAGATAATTAGGTCGATAGATAGATGACAAAATAAACGAATGAATAAATAAAAATAACAACAAACGCAAAAGCAGGTAGATAGGTGGGTAGATAAATAAATAGCGAGGTAAATAATTAAAAAAGTAAATAAATAAATGCATAGATAGATAAATTGATAGATATAATAGATTGATAGATTGATTGTTTAGTATGGATATGTAGATATATACATACATAGATAATACAAGTGAGGAAAAGCGAGGAGGTCTCCATTAGCTCATGTACCCTTTCGAAATCTTCCGTTGCCGGGCAAAAAAAACCTGCTTGTTCAATATTGATTATCTATCTCTAGGCTTTACTTCCTTCCCAATGATACCAAGGCGAGGACAGCATGTCCAATTTGATATAGATCCTTCATGATGGATGGCGCCTCTGGGGAGATCTCTTCTGAATATGTCTTCGACGGCTCAGAGGTTTGTGCCCGCAATGGAGCTGGCTGGGTTTTCAATTCTCTGCAGTCTCTTTAGATCGCGTATATTGGAGACACTGTAGCATGTGCTGATACCAGTTAAAATCGTTTGCAGCTTGCAATTGTAGAACTGAGCTCAAGTTATTAGTGAAATATCAAATCTCTGAACGCCATATTGCAGCTGGTTTGCCTTTGTTTTTTTTAAAACTTTTTTTATTGTTTTCAAATAGTTACAGAATAAAAGTGTATGAGAAAAAAAATGTTACCCAGCCCCCCTCCCCTTAACCCCTCCCCCCTAACATCCCTAAAAAAAAGAAAGAGAGAGAAAAAAAAAGGAGTGCCTGGATATTGGAAGATCCCCACACGCTCCACGGAGTTCGTAATAACTTTAGTGTATGCATTTATTTCTTTCCCCAAGTAACCAATTATTTCATCTTCGGAGCACCTATATATTTAATCCTGTCTTTTGTAAATAAGGGCGCCAAATTTTCAAAAATGTTTCATATTTATCTCTTAAATTGTAAGTGATTTTTTCAAGTGGAATACAGCCATAAATTTCGTTCTTCCAACGATCTATACTTAGATATGTATCCGATTTCCAAGTCACTGCAATAGCTTTTTTGGCTACTGCCAATGCAATTTTTATAAATTCTTTCTGATATTTATTCAATCTGGATATCGGTTTTATCCCTTCAATATTACCTAATAAAAGTAATGTTGGGTTGTGTGGAAGTTGTATTCCAATGATTTGTTCCAGTAGAACTCTTAAATTTGTCCAAAAAGGTTGAATTTTAGAGCAAGACCAAGTAGAATGTAAAAAAGTACCAATTTCTTGGTTACATCGAAAACACTGATCAGATAGATTTGGGTTTAATTTGTTTATTTTTTGTGGTGTAATATATAGTTGATGTAAAAAATTGTATTGCACTAATCTTGATCGAACGTTTATTGTATTTGTCATACTCTCAAGACATAGTCTTGACCAGTTTTTTTCTTCAATTTTGATATTCAAATCACTTTCCCATTTTTGTCTTGACTTATGGACTCCTTGTTTAATTGCCTGTTTTTGAATCAAATTATACATACAAGAGATAAATTTTTTAATCTTTCCTTTTTGAATTAAAGTTTCTATTTCATTGGGTTTCGGTAGTAACATTGTTTGACCTAGCTTTTCTCTTAAATAAGCCCTTAGTTGAAAGTAACAAAAAAGAGTGTTGTTTGATACTTTATATTTATT
This sequence comes from Hemitrygon akajei, assembly GCF_048418815.1. Lineage (NCBI taxonomy): Eukaryota > Metazoa > Chordata > Chondrichthyes > Myliobatiformes > Dasyatidae > Hemitrygon > Hemitrygon akajei. The sequence goes on from NC_133147.1 coordinate 59,069,667, forward strand.
CTTTAATTGATCAAATGACATTAATATACCTCCTTCAAAACCATCTCCTATATATCTAATCCCTTTTTGAAACCAATTATATAAAAGTTGATTATCCATTGTAAAAGGAATAAGTCTATTTTGGATTAAAGATCTCTTTGCTAATAAGGATTTCTTTGTCTCATCGTCAACATTTATCTTATTCCATAAATCAATCAAATGTTTTAATATAGGAGATTCTTTCTTTTCCCGTATCCATTTAGATTCCCATTTATATATAAAGTCTTCTGGTATGTTTTCTCCTATTTTATCTAGTTCTATTCTGATCCACGCCGGTTTGTCTTTCTCAAAAAAGGATGCAATAAATCTAAGTTGATTTGCTTTATAATAATTCTTAAAATTTGGAAGTTGTAACCCTCCTAGCTCAAATTTCCATGTCAATTTTTCCAACGATATTCTTGACATCTTACCTTTCCAAAGAAACTTCCTCACATATTTATTCAGCTCTTGAAAAAACTTCTGGGGTAATTGTATTGGTAGTGATTGAAATAAGTATTGTAATCTAGAGAATATATTCATTTTTATGGTATTTACTCTACCTATTAATGTTATTGGTAATACCATCCATTTATCAAGATCTTCTTGAATTTTTTTCAATAGTGGTAAATAATTTAATTTATATATGTTCTTTATATCATTATCGACTCTTATACCTAAATATTTTATACCATTTGCCGGCCATCTAAACTGGGTTATTGATCGACATTGATTATAGTCTCCTTTAGTAAGAGGTAAAATTTCACTTTTGTCCCAATTTATTTTGTAACCTGATACTTTCCCATATTCTTCTAATCTACAGGATAATTTACGCAACGATTGCAATGGGTTTGTTAGATAAAGTAGAACATCATCAGCAAATAAGTTGATCTTGTATTCTTCTTGGTTAACTCTAAAACCCTTAATATCTGGGTCCATTCTGATCAGTTCAGCTAATGGCTCTATCGCCAACACAAATAAAGCAGGTGATAATGGACAACCTTGCCTAGTTGACCTTGTTAACTGAAATGGTGTTGAAATTTGACCATTTGTCACTACTTTAGCTTTGGGATTAGTATTTAAGGTTTTAATCCATTTTATAAAGGATACTCCTAATCCGTATTTTTCCAATACCTTAAATAAAAAATCCCACTCCAATCTATCAAATGCTTTTTCTGCATCTAAAGCAACTGCCACGCTCATTTCCTCCCTCTTCTGTGCTAAATGAATTATACTAAATAAGCGAGTTACATTATCTGCTGATTGTCTATTTTTAATAAATCCTGTTTGATCCATATGTACTAATTTTGGTAAGCATTTAGATAATCTATTAGATAAGATTTTTGCTATTATTTTATAATCAGTATTTAATAAAGAAATCGGTCTATATGATGATGGCTTTAAAGGATCTCTATCTGTTTTTGGCAATACTATTAAAATGGCTGTCGAAAAGGATTCTGGAAGTTTATGCGTTCTTTCCGCTTGGCGTATTAACTCCATAAGAGGAGGAATTAATAAATCTTTAAACTTTTTATAGAATTCAGGCGGAAAACCATCTTCTCCTGGAGATTTATTACTTTGAAGTGATCCTAGGGCTTCTTCGACCTCTTTCAATGTAAAAGGCATATCTAATCCCTTCTGTTCTTCCGTATTTAATTTTGGAAGAGTTATTTGTGATAGAAACCTTTCTATCTTGACATTGTCATTTTGTGATTCTGATTTGTACAACTCAGAGTAAAAATTCTTAAAAGCTTCATTAATTTCTAAAGGTTTATAAGTAATTTTATTTACTCTTGTTCGAATTGCATTTATTGTTTTAGAAGTCTGGTCTGTTTTTAGCTGCCATGCAAGAACTTTATGTGATCTTTCACCTAGTTCATAATATCTTTGTTTAGTTCTCATAATTGCTTTTTCCGTTCGATATGTTTGGAGCGTATTATATTGTAACTTCTTGTTAATGAGTTGTCTTCGTTTTTCTTCTGTCATATTTCTTTGGGATTCTTTTTCTAATTTCGTAATCTCTTTTTCCAATTGGTCTATTTCTATCATATATTCCTTCTTAATTTTAGAAGTATAACTTATTATCTGACCTCTCAAGTATGCCTTCATTGCTTCCCACACTATAAATTTATCATCAACTGAATGTGAATTTATATCTAAAAAGAACTGAATCTGTTTTTTCATAAAATCACAAAAGTCTTGACGTTTTAATAATATTGAATTAAATCTCCACCTATAAACTGATTCCTCTTTATCTGTCATTATCATTGTCATTATTAAAGGAGAATGATCTGACAGTATTCTTGCTTTATATTCCACATTTTTCACTCTATCTTGAATATTTGTTGATAATAGGAAAAAGTCTATCCTTGAGTATGTTTTATGTCTATTTGAATAAAATGAATAATCTCTTTCTTTTGGATTAATTCTTCTCCATATATCAATCAGATTTAAGTCTTTCATCAATGATAGAGTTAATTTTACTGCTTTTGATTTTGTAACAACCTTTGTTGATCTATCTAAAGCTGGATCTAGACAAAAATTAAAATCTCCACCTATTAATATTTTATCATGTGCGTTGGCCAAATTCAAAAAGACCTCCTGTATGAATTTTACATCATTTTCATTTGGTGCATAAATGTTCATAAGGGTCCATAGTTCTGAAAAAATTTGACAGTGTATAATTAGATATCTCCCCGCCGAATCAATTAATATGTTTTGTATTTTAATTGGTAGATTTTTGTTAACCAAAATTGCAACTCCTCTCGCCTTTGAATTAAATGAAGCTGCAATAACATTTCCAACCCAGTCTCTTTTTAATTTCTGGTGTTCTGTGTCTGTTAAATGAGTTTCTTGTAAAAAAGCTATATCTGTTTTCATTTTTTTAATATATGTTAAAATTCTTTTTCTTTTTACTGGCCCATTAAGCATATTAACATTAAAACTTAAAAAGTTTAGTAGATTAGTCATTTTTTAAATTATATTATTCCAATCTATAATAATACCTAATCTTTCCACTTTCGTGGTATCTTGGGAAATCTTTATAAAAATCTCCGTGTTGCTATGTGTGTCCCCACCAATCATCCAGGCTAAAAGATAGAAGAAAATTAAAATATAAAGAAAAAAACAAAATACCCCCCTACTAATGTTGTGGAAAAATAACACAACATTACCCCCCTCTGCTGTACGGGTCATGGCAACCGCCATGATTACACACGTGAATCCCGCAGTAACCGATCCAAAGCTCCCCAGCCCCTCCGCAACACAAAAACGTATATGTATAAGAAGAGAAAAAAAAAAGAAATACCATTTGGTTTGCCTTTGTTGTGAATACGTTATTATGTTGAGACCAGGATAGATCCTCAGAGATGCTGATGCCCAGCAAGTTGATTCTAATCATGCTTTCTGCCGCCAAACTCTGAGTAAGAAGTGGATTCTGTTCCACCGACTTCACCTTCCTGAAATCCAGAAATATTTCCTTAGCTTTGCAGACAGTGAGTGCAAAGTTGATTTTGTGGTACCACTCAATCAGTCGGATGATCTCGCTCTTGTAGGCAAGATTCATGTTGGCAGAGCAGAATTGAATGGTTACTTTGTAGTTCTCTGTTTGAAAAACTCAAGTGGATCAGAGATGTCCCCGAAAAGTGAATATAGATATCTAGGTGAGCTATGCGGCTGAAAGCGATGATAATGGTTGATCAAGCTAATATGGATAATAAGTACATACCTGATGAGGGTTCTAAAGTCAAAGTATATCTGAAGTTGGAGATCAATGTCCTGAATCAGAACTGCTGGGAAACGGGGAACAATGTTTCGGGTCTTCTTACGTTTATAGACATTGGACCAATGAGGCCAACTCTGAATTTGTGGAATTACCAACAAAAGCCGGGTGCAGATTAGGCCACAAACGTTAAAAAAAGCTATTGCAATGCTGGAGATGGCTGGGCTCACAGTAATTAATATAGACAGTGTCTGTGATCGTATTGCAGTTCGGAGCAAAATGACCTCAGAACGAAATTTTATGATGTATGTGTTTTAGTTCCGAATGGGATCAGAGAAGTACATAAATTTTAAATCGAAGCAAGAGGTGGAGAGTGAAGAAGTAAAGGCATCTCAGAGAGAAGCCATTTTTTACAACTGATCGGAGAAAAGAGGCTAGACTGCGCAGGAGCGTTACGTAGCACGGCAAAGGTTTAAAAAAAAGACCGCCATATGCAGCGGCCATCGGCGTAGCGGACAGCACCAGAGTGGACTGTGTCAAAATGAGGCGGCTTTGGCTCAACAGGCTTCGGCGTGAACAGGCAGATGCGAGGGTAGATTCCGGTAAGTTTTTTTTTGTTTGTTTAGAGTAGTGAGAGTGCGAGGCAGGATGTTGGAATGCTCCTCTTGCAGGCTGTGAGAAATCAGGGAGACCTCTGGTCTCCCTGACAACGAGACCTGCAAGAAGTGCATTCTGCTGCAGCTCGTAACAAACCGCGTTAGGGTACTGGAGCAGGAGCTGGATGACCTCTGGATCATTCGGGAGAATGAGGAGTTTATAGATAGTAGCTACAGGGAGTAGGTTACGCCAAAGGAGCAGTGCACAGGTAATTGGGTGAACGTCAGGCGAGGGAAGGGGAGAGAGCAGTCAGAGCAGGGTTCCCCTGTGGCCATTCCCCTTAACAAGTATACTGATTTGGATACTGTTGAGGGGGGTGGGTGTTGACTCACCTGGGACGAGCTGGGGAAACCGATCTCTGGCACTGAGTCTGATTATGCAGTGCAGAAGCGAGGGGGAAGAAGAAGAGAGCGATAGTGATAAGGGACTCGATAGTTAGAGGTACAAACACCCGGATGGTTTGTTGCCTCTCGGGTGCCAGGGCCAGGGATGTCTCTGATCGTGTGCACAGCATTCTGAAATGGGAGGGTGAGCAGCCAGATGTCATGATAAACATCGGGACTAATAATGTAGGAAGAATGAATGAGTAGATCCTGAAGAGTGAGTATAGAGAGCTTGGTAGGAAATTGTAAAAGCAGGACCGTGAGGGTGGTAATCTCAGGATTGCTACCTGTGTCACGTGCCAGTGAGGGTAAGAATAGGATGCTCTGGAGGATGGACATGTGGCTGAGGAACTGGTGTAGGGGGCAAGGTTTCAGATTTAAGGATCATTGCGACCTCTTCTGGGGCAGGTGGGACCTGAACCAGAGAGACGGTTTACACCTGAACAACAGGGGGACCAACATCCTTGCAGGGAGGTTTGTTAGTGCTATTGCGGGGGGTGGGGGGTGGTTAAACTAGATTTGCGGGGGGATGGGAACCACAGTGCCGGAGTAAATAGTGGAGAGGGGCTGAAAATAAATGATGTTAAAGTTTCATGCAAAGTCACAAATAAAAGGGTTGTGTGTGGTCGTAATAATCTTCTGAAGTGTGTCTATTTCAATGCGAGGAGTGTTGTGGGTAAGGCTGACGAGCTGAGGGCGTGGATTGATACGTGGAATTATGACATTGTAGCTATTAGTGAAACTTGGCTACAGTAGGGGCAGGACTGCCAGCTTAATGTTCCAGGGTTCCGATGTTTCAGACGTGATAGAGGCAGAGGGATGAAGGGTGGTGGGGGGGGGGGAAGGTAGATTTGGCATTGCTAGTCAGGGAAAATGTTACAGCAGTGCTCAGGCAGGACAGATTAGAGGACTTGACTACCGAGGCCATGTGGGTGGAGCTGAGAAACAGGAAAGGTATGACCACATTAATGGGGTTGTTTTATAGTCTACCCAATAGTCAGCGAGAATTGCAGGAGCAAATCTGCAGAAAGATAGCAGACAACTGCAGGAAACATAAAGTTGTGATAGTAGGGGATTTTAAATTTCCACGTATTGATTGGGACTCCCATACTGTTAAAGTTCTACTGTTAAAGGTTAGAGTTTGTAAAATGTGTTCAGCAAAGTTTTCTAAAACAATATATAGAGGTACCGACTAAGAGGATGCAATATTAGATCTCCTATTAGAAACCGAGTTAGGACAGGTGACGAAAGTGTGTGTAGGGGAACACTTTGGTTCCAGTGATCATAACACCGCTTGTTTCAACTTGATCATGGGTAAAGATAGATCTGGTCCTCGGGTTGAGGATATAAATTGGAAAAAAGGGCAATTTTGAAGAAATGAAGAAAGAAATAAAAAGCGTGGATTGGGACAGATTTTTATCTGGCAAGGACGTCGTTGGTAAGTGGAAGGCCTTCAAAGGATAAATTTTGAGAATGCAGAGTTTGTATGTTCCTGTCAGGATTGAAGGCAAAGTGAATAAGGATAAGGAACCTTGGTTCTTTAGGGATATTGGAACTCTGATAAAGAAAAAGAGAGAGATGTATGATATGTACAGGAAACAGGGAGCAAATGGTGTAGAAATGGTGGAAGGAGGTTTGAGCAGATACCCTGAGAATTTAACTGTGATGATCACGAAGTTGCAGGTAGAAAAGTCGTGTTTGCTGATTATTTGCCTATGAATGCAGCTAAGTTTATGCAGTTCCTTCATGAGGGATAGATATAATTGGAGGATACGTGGTCAATCATACAAGAATCAAACAAGGAAGAGAGTACAGGAAGAGGAGGAGGGTTGAAAACTGAAGAAGCGGTCATCGATGCTGCATGGGGAGTCCTTGCTAATGAAGTAAGCTCAGCGATGGAGGTGGTGCAAGAAGAGCTCAGCGTCGTGGTGGGCGCAAAACTCACTGAGACATGGCGCAACGATACAAAAGTGACGGCCTTACTGAGGATAGAACGTTCTGCTTAGAGAGGGGAAGGCCAGAGGTGATGGTGAAGATCGACATGGATGAGAGCTGTAATCAGTGGGGAAGGGGGTTGTGGAAGGACGTCGGTAGCGTCAGAGCAGAGGGGAGGATTGGGTATTCAGGAAGGTAGGGAGAGACGAAGATGGAGTATCAGAGGTCCCAAGAGCTGGCGGTGGGACCTGAGAGACATGGGATTGCGGAGTATTGGTGGAGGAAGGGGAGACAGAGATATCAGCGTCTGCGCGGATAGAGCCGGTCGAGGCTGGAGCCGGCAGCAGCAGTGGTTGTGGTTTGGAGATGTTCGGATATGTCAGGGTTGAAGGCAACAGATTATGTGGTCTCTTAATATCTTATTTGTGAATGTCTTCAAATGTTGATTGGCTAAGTATTTCCAGCATTCCTATCTCACGTTCAGATTCTGGCGTCGCATAATGACTCGTGTATTGGTAAAAAAGATCCTACAGCAGGATATAAAATCATAGTGTCATAGAGGATTACATCACAGAAACTGTCCCTTCAGCCCTTGTTGTCAATATCAAAACCACTTAAACTGCCAACTCACTTTGTCTTGCACAGAGACCATAGCTTTCCCTTTCCCAACTATCCGTTTACCTATGCAAACATCTCTAAAACGCTGAAATCGATCTTGCATGTACCACGTGCTGGAAGACCATTACATACTCCCACGACACTATGAGTGAAGATGGTTCCCCTCATGATCTCCTTAAATTTCTCACCTTTCAACAGTAACCCAATGACCTCTGGCTGTAATCGCACTGAACCTCAGTGGAAAAAAAGTCTGCTTGCATTTATTCAATCTGTACCCCGCATAATTTTGTAAAACGCTATCAAATTCCCTCGCAATTTCTATGTTCTAAAGATAACATTCCTAACCTATTCTGTCTTTCCTTATAAATCACGTCCTCCAGACTTGGCAACATCTTTGTAAAGGTTCTCTGCACTCTATCAAACTTCTTTACACCTTTCTTGTAGGTAATTGACCGAAGATGCACACAATACTTGAAATTAAGCTCCAAGAACATCTTATTCAACTGCAACGTTTAACTCGTTCCACACTCGCACCGCTCTCTGATTGATGAAGCTCCCCACAGGATCTCCTGAAATATTTCACTTTTCAGACGTAAGTAATGGCCTGTAGTTCTCGTGTCACTTAAATTCAGCGGCAAAGCTGCATTTATTCAATCTATAACCCTAATAATTTTGCATACCTCAATGAGGTCACCGGTCTTTATTATATCCTCTCTGGAATAGAGTCCTACATTATTTAAACTTTCTCGGTAACTCCGGTCCCCATGTCCCTGGAACATACCTGTATATTCTTTGTGCTCTCTTTGAAGTTTAATCAAATATTTCCTGTTGGTGGGAGATAGAATCTGCTATAATTCTCTAACCAAGGCCTCACTAACGTCTTATACATTTTCTAAACATGGATGATCTTGTGCATAACTCTGAAAGTTAACACAGTGAATCAGCGAGAAAGCGAGATGCAAATGACTTCTGGGCATTTAGTTAAAGAAGGTATTATGATGAGTTTATCAGAGAGCACCGGAATTATACATACCGATGTTACAGGAGAAGCATATTTCCATCTGTTTTAATCTATGCAGTCTTGGCAGCAGAGTTCAAAACGTGTGTCGAAGTTTGAAAATGATTTCAAGCGACAGAGAGTGTCCGGCTTAAATTACAACCCTGCTTGAGTTCTACTGTGTTTTCGTCAGTAATTGTGTCAAGGTAAGACTTAAGGTAAACAATATCGTCTTTTAACATTAGTCTTCACAGTAATTAGGGTCTTCTTGACGGTAGTGTTACGCGCGTTCCGCAGGATATGGGGGGTGGGGGGAGGGGTGTTGGTAGTGAAGGTGGAGGAATTTGGTTAGCGAGACCTTCAGTGTAACTGAGAGGCACATATATGGGAGGCGTGTCCAACTGCGGCGAGAAGCTGATTGCTATGTTAAGGAATAGGAGTTGCAACTCGAGGCACTTAATAACATTCAGCATGGTGAGAGTAAGAGCGATAAGTGTTTCAGTGAATCAATCACCCCTAAGGTGTAGGCAGCGGTTAAATGACCATTAGGAAAGGTAGAGGTTATGGACAGAAAGTACAGTATTCCTCTGTGCAAGTTTCAATAGGTATGTGTTTGGATTCTGTTAAGGGTGTGAACACCCTAGGGTAAGTAGCAGCAACGGCCAGTTCCGATGCATCTAGACTGACCAAGCACAGTAGCGAAATACGAATGCAGTAAAGAATATAGTGGGGGGAGACTCGATGGTTTTGGAGGCAGCCAAGAGGTTTTTTGGCCGCATGATGAACTTGAGCATGATGTGTTTCCTCTCCATCTGGAACCCCGGTATATAATCTCTCAGAGCTGCTGCAGAAGAGAAAGATTGTATAGTCAGTGGTGCTATGGTAGCGTAACAGTTACAGATCTCACAGATCTTGTCGTTTGAGTTTGGATTTCATTTCTGGCGTCCTCTGGAAGGAGTTTGTACGTCCTTTCCAAAAACGCATGGGTTTTCTACGGGTGCTCTGATTTCCTCCCACAATCAAAAGACAGACGAGATAGGTGAATTGATCATTGCAAATTGTCCTCTGATTAGGCAAGAGTTCAATAGACTGTTTACTTGGCGCTGCGACTCGTTGGGCAGGAAAGGGACATTCTGCACTTTGAGGTCAAAAGCATAGTCGAGAAAATGGAAAATATCTTGAAGAGTTAATAAGAAAATGGGCGAGGTTAGAATTGAGTAATCTCTGGGTTGTAATTGTTGTGTTTCTCCCCTTTACACGAGCTAGTAAGGATATAAGTGGCAGGATATGCTATCTGAATTGTGGCTGAAGGGTCGACCCAAGAAATAAGGAATCAAGTTTGTGGATACGCTGTTCTCTCTCTTGGGACGGAAGTTAACTTTACCACAGAGATTAGTTGTCACGAACTGAAGCGTGATCGATATCATAACATGAAGATTTGCCCGTGATATTACGGAACATTTAATCCAATCATACTGCGATACGTTGGGGTTTATTCAACAGCAGCACTAATGCAGATATCGGATGGATGTTAAGCTAGAATTTACTTATTGGTTATTCAAAAAAATAGATGCCCCGCAACATTGCAGGGCACGTGGGAAGTCAATTGATTAAATCGCATTCATATGGATGACGTTGGACACGATGCCATCCTGCTGCGATAAAATTCTTGTGGGGGGGGGGGAGGGAGTGAGGGGAGGTGGTGGGGATGTGGGATCGTCTAGTGAGACATTATGGGCGGAATTGAGGAATAATAGAATAATCACCTGTTTTGGGCAGATGATGGAGTTTGATACCTTCACAATTGTTAGGAAACATACAGATAAGATATAAAATGTCTAATGATTAGTGGTCTACCAAAAAGGTAATATTCAGTCTAGTAAATATAGTGGCTATGGTGGTTGTAAGCAAAAGTTTATGTGAAAATAAATATAACTGCGAAGTATAATAGAGTCAGGAAAATGCCAGACGATGACCATCCGAACTTAGGAGTTTTCAGCCAACCACTTTCCGGGTATCTCCAACAAAATGTTGGAGAAACTCTCAGCTGTTTCGGAAGGGTATGTGGAACGAAACAATTACCATTTCAGATCTCGGCGCTTAGAAAGAGCGAAAGTAAAAGAGAAGAACCAACAACACACGTCCCGGTTAGAAATTCTTGCACAAGTACACAATGTATAGAATACGTCGATAAGCTTCATGTTCTGTCTAGCGAAACTATAACATGCATAGCGACATCTAAGTCAATGTGTCCAGATTTGGAACCTGCATCGTAGCAATCATCTGTCACTTCAATACGAAAGAGGAATGATGTTAAGCACCATAGCTTAGTGATTAATTAGAAAATCACGTTTGAAACTGGCAATATTTTGAAAGATTAATATGATCCCTGCAAAAAGTACGTGTATTACGAAAAGTTGCAAGGTAATTATTTAGGAATACACTTGAAGATTATTTGTCATAGCTGGAGACTTTTAAACATACATGATATTAACTGGAAGAAATCGCAGTGGAGTTAGAGAACGGGGAATTCTGCAAACGTTTGGCCTAATTTATGAAAAAATGCATGGAAAAGACTACCCGAAATAACACCGCTGTAACCTAACGACCGAGTCTTTCAGCGACCGAAGTATCTTTATATTCCCCATAGCTCTGCGAAGGAACAAAAAAAAAAAACAGGTGTTTGCGTTAGTAACTGTCACATAAAACCTAATCACATTTTAGTTCTAGCCCAAGTGTAGCAACGACTGCAAGATCAATGCATAAGTGGAGATGACTGCCAATGGTCTCGAAAAGTATTGATACCAAAATTTGCATCCCATTCCAGCAACTCAAAGCGGGGTTGATAAAGCTAAAACTTGCAACATTATGTTTGGAAAACTTGTAGAGACATGTTTTCGTGATGTTATCGTCATGTGTACATGAATGTTGTGGAACAATTTTGTTTTCGTGCCATCCAAGCAGACAAATCTAGTAATCTAGCAATTCTTATCCCTCGAGGATCGTATGGCATCGCATAATCGAGCTATGGGTAAAATAGAGTGTCATAGGTGCTCAATGTATTACGGTTGATATGGTGAGGGAGGCTTTTCTATTAATTGACCCATTTTGTCTTCTTTCTCCTATTTAAGATCTTAGCCGAACCGTCAGTGATACGGGACGGTTTCGGTGGTCTGAAAAACTGACGCAGTTTTGCACAGAAACATGCCATATCCAGCAATTTACTACATAGCGAGGAGTTATTATCCTTTACTTGCAGCGATTGGCATCCCTGGTAAGGCGCTGTCTTGGTTAGTATTTGTGTGCCTCTGTTCGTTAACTATTGTACATTGATCTGTTTGATGTTCCATTCCTTATCCAACCACATTCTTTCACTTCTTGACGCGAGGACTTTATCTCTGAATTCCACCATTCCATGGTGCTGACCTTGAAATATATCAACTCTGGATACGCACTGACACAGAAACACAGAATTCGTACGGGACAACGCCATGTTTAGCTGCCTTTGTAGGTTTTCAAACTGCTTTCAAAATATCTTCACTGTGTCTTCATTGTATCACCGCCATATCATAGAGAATGATTGTTTATTCGCCCACATGGTACAACGTTACTGGAATCCGGGAAGAAGCTCCAAGTTAGATTGGTACAACAGCACACACAAAATGCTGGTGGAACACAGCAGGCTAGGCAGCATCTATAGGAGAAGCACTGTCGACGTTTCGGGCCGAGACCCTTCGTCAGGACCCGAAACGTCGACAGTACTTCTCTTATAGATGCTGCCTGGCTTGCTGTGTTGCACCAGCATTTTGTGTGTGTTGTTGTTTCAATTTCCAGCATCTGCAGATTTCCTCGTGAAGGAGATTGGTACACCGTTTACAAATAATCTGAATGAGGATATAGACTAGAGGAGTGTGGCGTTTCCAGTCAACAGCTCTTTGTAGATTGTCCTATTCTATACGTTATGTTGATCAATTTAAGGTGTGAATGTTCTGCCGTAGCATCAGAGATTGCCCGCAGTAAAGCTCATTGCAAGGAGTAGACTGTAAATACAAGACATTTTGCAGGTACTGGAAATGTAATGAAACATAGACAAACTGCTGAAGGAACCCACTAGATCAGCAGCATCCATGATCCACCAGGCAGTATTACTGCTAAGGCAGATGGAAGATGGGGTAAGCGCTAATGTACTGGAAATGGAGGAGATGCGGGTGATGGTAGCATTAGTTGTGGAGGAAGGGAAGCTACCTTCTTTGAAGACGTGGGCATCTCTGATGTTCTGGAAAGAAAACCTTATCCTGGGAAGTGATGCGGTGGATACGAAGGAGCAGAGAAAAGGGGTTAGAATTTTACAGGAGACGGGGTGGAACGAAGTGTAGTCGAGATAGCTGTGGAAATCGGTTGGTTTATTGAAGATTCGGTCGACATTTTGCCTCCAGAGAGGGAATCAGAAAGATCGAGGTGTCAGAAATGGTAGACCGAACTACTGAACTTGAGTGAAATAGCAGCAAGAAGTGCAAAGGTCCAACTCTTCGGTGTAGATAATTTGCATCCACACTTATAAGTGGTCAATAACAGACAGCTGCTTTAAATAAACTCGTATATAGACATGGAGGTGAAAGACAAATGGAGGGCGACATGGTAGGTGAGAGGGGTGGTGAAATACACTCATCTTGGACTAAATTGACTCATCTCCACAACGTCGTGGGCAGAAGGAGTTATACTGTGCTGTACGTTCTAATATAGACAAAGCTACAACCCCATAGCACGTCAGAGAGCAAATGTAGAAGGACAGAAAAATAACGCTTGAGATCGAAATAGATGAATTTTACTAATAGGGTTAATAAGTTAAATGTGATGTTTTGGAAAGTGAAACCTTTGACATTTCTTTAAAAAAATCTACGAAATACGATGGTTATGCATTTAGAACACAGACAGAGAATATAGGAATTATGTAACGCAGAGTCGGTAAGGTGCCAGCGGGTTAGACCATTTCAACGGTCAGAAGAGAAATAACATGCAAATTGTAGTCTTCTGAACTGCATTTCCTCGCACTCCATGATAGAATGTGGATTAACCTGTACTTCTGTACCTCATCACTTTGTGACACTGCCTCAGTTTCTACCTATATAATTACACGACAGTGCCTACCTGATGAGTCACACAACTCTCGATTACTGGAGCGTAGTTATTTTCACCACCTCATTTCATAGGTTTTATGAGCGAAAATCTTATTCCCTGAACTTAATTACCACTACTATTCCATCAACTTGTTTATTATCGTAGCAAGCCAGGCCCTACGTCAGTAGAGTGAATTGTCGTTTGGTAAGTATACTCGAGAGTTTTCATCGTATAGGTTAAGCATATGAAGCTGTTTCTTGCGTATACTTTTTAAATAACTTTCTACTTTCTCTACTCCTTACAGTTAATTTAACAGCGATTGTTATCCTGTCTCGCGGAAAATGTGGACTCTCCAAATGTATCACTCGTTACCTGGTGGGAATGGCAGGGGCTGATTTCTTCGTAGTTATCATTGCCATCGTTATGGAACAGATTAACCTTCTCTATACATATTCCCGTTACTTGCTCATAACTCCGGTATGTGCATTGACGCTTCTCTTTAAAATAGCAAGCAAGGACTGTTCCGTTTGGTTTACTGTTGCTTTTACGTTCGATCGTTACGTTGCAATTTGTTGCCAAAATCTCCGGGATAAATATTGTACGGCGAAAACTGCGACAATCATTCTTATCACGATCGGTGTTGTAGGTTGTTTGAGATGCATTCCATTTTACTTTGTAATGCGGCCTCAAGCTATTATTGACGATGTACCTTGGGGTTGTGTCCCTGTACCTGAATACTTTACTTCGCCCCTGTGGAAGCTACATGAGATGATTGACAGTATCATAACGCCTTTATTGCCAATCTGCTTTATTGTGCTCTTTAATGGTTTAACAATCAGGCACATCATAGCAGCAAATAGAATTCGCAGAGGACTCTGGAGCGGTAGTGAGAATGAAAAAGATTCAGTGGTGGAAACCCGGAAAAAGTCAATGTTTCTACTGTTCGCGTTGTCAACCATTTTCATATTACTCTGGCTTCCTTACGTAATACACTCTATGAATTGGCAAACGGTGAATATCGCCTATGAAAACAAGTATTTGAATACGCCAATATATGTCATGCAACAAAGCGGATTTATGTTACAGTTCCTTAGTACCTGCACCAATACATGCATCTACACACTAACGCAAAGGAAGTTCCGAAAGGAGTTGAGAAATGGTTTGAAGTACGTGCTTACGTTAAACGGTTTGCTCTGTAAATAGAATAAAAAAGGCAAACGCAAAACTGATGTGAATTTTCTAATAATTAGTCAAATAATTTATAGTTCTCTTAGCCATACCAAGATGAATCACTTAGTTGGCAATCCGCAGTATGGCTTTAGATTGAACTCGATCGGAAGAAACTCAATAGGGAATCGAACGCAGCTCTGGAAAACTGTTGACATAATCGTAGTCTTGAACAATTTGCCATTCAAAAACGTAGTATTGGTGAAGCCGTAGTAATTGACTTTCTCGAGTCCTGCAAGGATCGGGAGATCGGCCGTCTACAGACCACAGAACCTGCCGTCTCCCATGCCGGCAGGCCGGGACGTCTCCAGTCCGCGATCCTTGCTACCGGCCTCAATGGCTTTAATGATCCACAGCGGATTCAAAATCCGGAATGTACTGTCATCAATGCAGGTTCCAATGACCATGGACATTGCCGATTGCGCAATCTCTAACTCTGACTCCAGCCTTGACCAGCAGGTCGGGTCTTCCCGTTCTGCTGCTGGAACCCCGTCTCCCGTTCCCCCACCACCACCCTGCAGTCTTTTCACTCTCGGGTCCCACCGCCAGATTTTGGGTCCTCTAAGATTCCATTTTCCTCTCACCCCACGATCCCTGAACACCTCAAACTTCCCTTCCCCTCAGACACTACCAACCACTTTTCCCTCTCCGGTCCCAGCTCTCATCTTTGCCGGGTCTTCACCATTCTCTCTAACCTTCCCATCTCTGAAGCAGAACGTTCTGTCCTCAGTAAGGGCCTCACTTTTGACAACATGCGCCCATACCCCCGCGAGTTCCGAGCCCACCATGATGCTGAGCTTTTATTCTGCAGCCTCCGTCTCCGAGCCTATTTCTTTGGCAAAGACTCTCCACTCTGCACTGATGACCCCTGTCCCGTCTTCAACCCCACTCTCTTCCTGGACACTCCACCCTGGCCTTCTGCTTGGTCTGGAAATTCCTTATTTCCAGCTGCCGAGGTGTCATCAACTATCTCGATTTCAAGACTCTTCTCTCTAATTCCAACCCCCTTTTCCGAATGCTCTGCACACCACCTTCCCAGCAAACGCGCAGATAAAGGGGGGCTGTAGTAGACTGGCGGACTAACCTTTACCTTGCTGCGACCTACCGACAACTCTCAGACACTTTCTCTTACATCTTGAACAGGGCCCCACTAAGGAGCACCAGGCTATTGGCTCCCCACACCATCAATGATCATATTAACCCCGAGGATCTCCCATCCACTGCCCCCAACCTCATAGTTCCCGCATCCCGTATCTCCCTTTTCTCCTACCCAAGATCCACAAACCCGATTGTCCAGGTAGATCTATAGTTTCAGCTTGTTCCTCCCCCTTATTGAACTCACATCTGTATACCTCGACTCTGTCTATCACCACTCCCCCTTTCTATCTACGTCCGTGAAACGTCATACACTCTGTATCTTTTCATTGAATCCGTTTCCTGGCTCCCGTCAGCTTATTTTCACTATGGGTGCCCAGTCCCAAAACGCTGCCATCACCCACTAGGAAGTCCTGAAGGCTCTACGTTTCTTTTGGACACCAGACCCAACCACTTTCCCTCTACCACCATTCTCCTTCATGAAGCGGAACTTGTCCTCACCCTTAATAATATCTCCTTTGGCTCCTCCTTCAAACAGAAGGTGTAGCCATGGGCACTTGCATTGCTCCCAGCTATGCCTGCCTTTTTGTCGGCTACGTGAACAGTCTATGTTCCCAGGCTACACTGGTGTCCGTCTCCACTTGTCCTATGTTACATCGACACCAGAATTGGTAATGCTACCTGCACCCATGCCGAGTTCGACAATTTCATTAACTTTATACCCAACTTCCACCCTGCCCTCAAATATAACTGCTCAATTTGCGACACTATCCTCCCATTTCTTGATCTCACTGTCTCTGTCTCTGAAGACAGCTTATCTAGTGAGGTTTATTATATACCCATAGTCTCTCATAGCTACCTGGACTATACCTATTCCCGCTGTGTTAATTCTAAAGGAGCTCTCAATTCCTCCGTCACCGCCGCATCTGCTCTCATGATTAGGATTTTCATTCTAGAGCGAAAGAGATGTCCTCCTTTATCAAAGAAAGGGGCTCCCCTTCGACTACCATCAACGCTGCCTTCAACCGCATCTCTTCCATTTCACGCACAATTGCTCTAGCCCCATCCTCCCTCCACTCTACCAGGGATAGGTTTCCTGTTGTCCTCACATATCACTCCACCAGCTTCCGCATCCAATGCATCATTCCCCGGAACTTCCGCCATCTCCAACGGGATCCCACTATCAAGCACATCGTTTCCTCACCCCCACCCCACAACTTTCTGCTTTCCGCAGAGATCGCTTCCTACGCGACTGCCTTGTCCGTTCGTCCCTCAGCACTGACTTCTCGCTTGGCTCTTATCTTGCACGGGGAACAAGTACGACACCTGCCCCATGCACACTCCCTTCTCTACAATTCAGGGTCCCAAACAGACCCTCCAGGTGATGTGACTCTTCACCTGTGTGTTTTTTGGGCATATACTGCGTCCTGTTCTCATGGTGTGGCCTTCTGTATATCGGCAGACCGTTTCGCCGAGCACCTACGCTCCGTTCGCCAGAAGAAGCGGGATCTCCCAGTAGCCACCAATTTTAAGTCCATTTCCCATTTCCATTTCGATGTCAATCCATGGCCTCCTCTTCTGTTGCGATGAGGCCACACTCAGACTGAGAGAGCAACACTCTATATTTCGTCTGGGTTGCCTTCAACCTGATGGCTTGAACATCGATTTCTCGAACTTTCAGTCATGGATATCCAACCCACCCTCTCCTTCTCCATTCCCATCCCCTTTTCCCTCTCTCGCATTGTCTAATTCCCTGCCAATCTGGATCTCCTCACCTCATTCCTTTCTTCTATGCCCTTCTACTGTCTCCTATCGGACTCCCACTTCTCCAGCCCTGTATCACTTTCACCTATCAACTTCCTTGTTCTTTACTTTATCACTGCCCCTCCCGGTTTCACCTATCACCTTGTGTTTCTCTTTTCCCTCCCTCCCTTTTAAATCTACTCCTCATCATTTTTTTTTTCTCCAGTCCTACCAAAGGATCTCGGCCCGGAACGCCGACTGTACTTTTTTTTCCCATAGATACTGCCTGGCCAGCTGAGTTCCTCAGTATTTTCTGTGTGTTGCTTGGATTTCCAGAATCTGTAGATTGCATCGTTTGTGTATTGGTGAAGGGATATAGGTTGGGATTTTTTCCGTGCTGGGAATGTTAATATCAGCAGTCACAACAGCACATTGATATGCGTCATGGGAACGCAGTTCCTAGTACAATATGCTACAAAAAATACAAACAATTTTGTCCTCATGTGTATTCCAAGACTCTGTGCTGCTGCTTTCCAAAGCTAAATATTCATATTCGCGATAGTATTTCAAATTATGAATACTGAAATTTGGAGCAAAAATACACGAGATAAAATCTGTGAGTAGATATGCGATTTTGCAATGTCCGTGACGGAAAATGATTAGTGGATTTTTCGACTGGTGAGGCTTCAGCTGGAGTCAAATCATATTCAGGAAGGAAACACATCAGGTAACTGTACACAGTCTGTTCCACGACATGGAAAAGTATATGGTAAAGAACATAAATATTCAAACCTTCAAAGTTGAAGTAAATTTAATATCAATGTACATATAGTTTACCATATAGAACGCAGATCTTTTTTTCTTGCCACCATGATCAGTGATCCCGTAAGACAATAAAATCAGTAATTGAGTGAAAGGCAGCATCAAATGAGCTTTCAGACATTGTTTAACTGGACATGAATAGTTCAATTTAATATCAGAGAATATGTAGTGTATATTGTCTGAAATTCTTACATCCACGAAACAAGAAAACTCAAAGAATGAATGGCAGAAACGTTAGACCCCAAGCACAAGCAGTAAAAACAGACTGAACTCTCACCCTGCCCCTTTCCTTCCCTACTTGCTCCAGCAAAAGCACCGAACTCCCGACCACTCCCCACACCACCCCACCATGAAAGCAATACCAAAGTCCCTCAACATACAACGATCTAGAGTGCATCAAAATTTTCAGTCCAACCCAACAGTTCGACGTCTCAGGAAGGCTGTCTTTCACTATCAAGGCAGGGAAAGATATCGCTCCAACAATAAACTAGAGGTTGAGACCAGCAGCTCGCAGTTTTGAAGTTACATTCTGCCGCATCGCTTGTTCCAGTCACCCGCCTTGGGGACAAACAGGATCTCATTCTCCATCCGGAAAAGGAGAGGGAGTGAGAGTGGGGAGGGGGCGGGGTGGATTGCTCGAGTGCAGGGTCTTTTTCCAATTGCAGAACACCCCGTCTACTGTCTCATTATTACGTTCAGTCTCCCGCACCGCTTCTGTCGGTGAGGAAGCGGATCGTCCATAGGATCGCAACAAGAAAGGCGTACACCTTCCAGGCCGCACCTGTAGATATCGGAAAGCCAGGTCACACGTCGAGTTCGAGCACAAGAACCCACCGCTCGTGGGAGAGTGGTAGTTTGAACGGGAGCCGTACATCACGAACTCCACAGTACCCTAACCACTTTGTAAAGTACGAAATAAGCATGAGTAAAGCTGTTTCATAAATGATCTGGAAGAAGTCGCCAAGGTCTGCAAAAGCCTCTGGCTCCATCATTTCTAGCCCTTTTCGCCATCTCTTTAGGATGAGGAGGAAACATTGTAAAGAAACGTGAGTGGTCAGTTTTGTCACCCAAAGGGTGGTCAGTTAGGAACTGAGCTGCCGGGGCAATTGGTTAAGGCCGGTAAATTAAGAGCATTGAAAAGTTACTTGAACAAGTACATTAACAGGAAATATTTTGAGGAATAAAGATCAAAAGTAAGCTTGTGGATCTGTATTAAATGATCGAAGGACATGCTTCCGTTCTTTCTAATAATACTGTATACATCCCCCTCTGAAATCGTTAACACAGTAATTATGTACCTTAACACGCTCGCATCACCTAACCATGTGGTGCACTCATCGTCAGTTGAATCCAGTCACACAAATAAGCATTCATCATCAGGTTTCGGTTCCAATCACTAAGCCAATTCTGTACGCAATTTGGAATTTTTAAATTGAAAGTAGACTTTATTGTCATATGCAAAAGTGCAGGTGTATACGGGTGGAATGGAACAATTTTCTCGCAACTGTATTATAGGCACATAGCATCACATGAACATCAAGTATACAGCACATTTACGAGAGAATAGAGTAGAACAAAAGCAGCAAGGTTAATTTTAATCCAATAAGGAGTAAGATGTCATTGCGTTGTTAAACTCTAGTGATTAATGTTCTGTCAGTGTTCAGGAAACGAGTGATTGAATGGAGTTCCTGTTCTTGAACCTGATGGCATGGGACATCAGGCTTCTGCACCTGCTCCCCGACAGGTGCACGAAGAAACCGACGTCACAATCGGTGTCGATCTTTGATGATTGATGTTGCTTTCTTGAGGCGGCACCACCTGTACATACGGACATTGGTGGGGAGGAAGGTGCCCTTGAATTATTCCGTGAAATCTCGGCAAAGTTCTTAACGAGGTCCAGAAATGTAAGAAATAGACATACATTGCGGTTTTACCTTAAACGCCTACCCCTTCAATTCATTCACTTGTCCGTATCAAACAGCGTTACCACCAAAAGTATGTACGAATTACCCCCGATTGCTCCATTTTGCAGGAAGGAGTTTATCCCGAATATCTGTAAATCTTCCAGCAGGAGTTAGTTCACATCTTTACCTCCTTCTTCTCCCCCCACTCTCCATTTCCATAACGATATCTCCGTTCTTGATTACCATTTCCATACATGTTGCATGACCTACTGAGTTCCTCCAGCATTTTGAATTTGTTTCTTCAAGTAACTTGTTTATCGCACACCGGAGCTTATGAATGCTCATCTCACCGCAATTTGTATCTGCCTTATTTTAATTTCCTGAATGTATAAATGCCTGAACTTTGCTGTACTTAGCAGTCGGAAGTGAAATCTTGTTTATAATAAAAAGATATGCTGTACCTGGGCTTTCAGCTATCTAACGCCCCTGGACCAGCATGGAATACAGATAATCAGGTCCTAGGAATTTATTAATCTTTATTATCTAATGCTCTAGAGAGATTATCTTGTAAAAGCTGTCAGATTTAAATGTCAAGTATACATTATTAGGAGGAAAACTGCGAAGAAATCCTTAGAATTGATTTTAATGAAACATTTAAATGAATTCTGATACACATTCAATAAAACTAACATGTCATATTAGTAATTCGTCTCAATTCTACTGTTTACAACCGATATCAATGTCATTTGAATGAGCAACTACTGTATAGACTCGAGAAATTATAGCATTCCACTGTCTTGTCCGTTGTCTCTTATGTTGAATACCAAATATATTTCTTCTTGTGCTCGAACGTCCGAAATTCGTTTCTAACCAGGCACTTTTGTGCTTTGGTTCTGCTGTATCCCTTGTCCCTTCCAACCTTTTCTTTTCTATTTCCCCTCCCCGTCCAATCCCGTCACTTCTCTTTCATTTCCACCACTTTCTTTCTTGTCTCTTCCCGTCCTTTCCCTTCCCTTGACTTCACTTACCTTCCATATCTAGAATTTAATAACATTCTAGATATGGTGAAATGATTGAGCACGTGAAGACGTTTCTCCATCTATAAATTTTCGCTGATCGAATTATGTTCTTATGCTTTACTTTCCTCAGTTTTAGGAGTGTTATAATTGCAGAATTGATTTTTGCTTTACACCCTGAATGATTTGGAGAACTAACTGCTACCCTGATTCGGATGCAGGCCAAAGGGCTGGAAGACATGAGCAGTTTACTGAGGGCAGCATTCTTGTTTCAAAAAGCAACACATTCCGATTGCTCCACGTTCACGGATGCTAAGGGAAAAACACAGATTGCTAAAGATACAGAGGATCCATGGATTAAATACACTTGGGGGAATTGTGCACGATAACACAACAGCATTCCCTTCTAATGATAGACCCCTTCCTTGTATTGCACTAATAATTGGATACCTCATCTCAATCCTCCAATAAGAGTGATTCCACAAATCGGGCAATGCGGTCGAAGGAAAGCGACGGAAGACCAATAGCAATTTGCCAAAGCCTCCGAAGCGATCAACCAATCACTTACTTACGTTGAATCGATTATATTTACAAAATATATAAGGTATATGAAAAATGCACGATAAAGGACTGTTTAGCAAAATCCATCTATTCCGGCAATACTAAATATTATGGACCACATAGCTTCGGGGCTATGCACTTTATTTTATAGCTGGCAGGAACAGAGAAGCTACAAGTCTCACAACTCAGTGTTGAATCATAGCTTTTCCTTCATTGCCATTACTTCCTTTACCGACTAGCAAAAATAAATATAATAACCTGCAACACTTCTGAGGATTATACTTACTCTAATACATGCCTGTACTTGATCCAAGATCATTTTATTTATTTTGTATATCATTTGTGTAAATTGTGTATAATATATGCTGATTTAAGATTATGTTAATTTTGCTTTACCATGCTAATTCTGTTGCCGGAACCGGTAAATTTTGATGGTACGTACGATTCCGACAATAAGCATTAAAGTTAGTCTAGCATTCCCACAACCATCCTTTCTTATACGATTACAGCATGTGCCTTTCCTAAATACTTCCTAATCGCCTAGATACAAAGGATTCTGTAGATGCTTGAAATCCAGGGCGACGCATACGAAACAGCGGTGGAATTCGGCAGGTTAAGCAGTGTCTCTGGAAATGAAGCGAAGTTGCTTAACAAAGCTTTCCCTCCAACCTACGTTGCGTCTTCCCAATGCAGAGCACGTTACCAGCATTGGGTAAAGGAGACGCCCCCCACAGTTTCTCAGGTGAAATGTTGCCTCATCTGGAACGGTTGTTTGGGTTCATGAATGAAGATGAAGGAGGAGGTAACTGGGCTGGTGTAGCAGGGAAATGTGCCGGGAGAGAAATGTGTTAAGGGGATGAATGGACAAGGGTATCACGGAGAGAGCCATCTCTGTGGAAAGCGGCGTGTGGGACTGTTAGGCCTTGACGGTGCTGCATTATATTTACGGTGCCTGTAGAATTCTAATCGTTGGTATAACTTTTACATACCAAGAGCCATTTATGGTAGCCTGTTTGGTTCAATGCATTTATTCAGACAGGGCAAGAAGTGGTAGAAATCGTAGCAGTGTTAGATGTCGTGAAATACTGCAAATGTTTTGCATTTCCATTTGCTAAAAGATAACGTGGAAAGTACACGAAAAATCACCTTTCCAGAATAAAGAGCTTTCATTACAGCTGGAGTGCTTTATCTTCATATCCACGTAGCTTTACAAAACAAAACTGACATTCAAGTATTGGTGTAGATTAATTTGGTTCTATATGAGGTGAGTTCGGATAATTATATACTTTTACATCAAATCCCATTTCTTTATAACTCCCAACATTAAAACTGTTGAAGATAGAAGAAAAACGCGTAATACTGGTATCAGTCAGAAGCCCTTTTATTCCTCGTATCTGTCAAATAAAAGCCCATTACACAGCAGTATGGGATCAGGAAAAGAGATGAATGAAAATTCAATAGATCGCCAGAGGTGACAGCCCGTGGTCTCTAAATAATATTGACTCCAAAATGTGATTCCAATTACATCAACTGAGACCGCAGATAATAGAGCTAAACCTGCCACATTGTACTCGGATATCTTGTCAAAACTAGCTTTCGTATTATTGGTATTGGATTTATTTCCTTATCGTCATGTGCACCTGCAGTGAAACGAGTTTGTCTGCGAGTCAACTATAGACTGTGACAATACTAAATACATCAATATCCTTTGAGGACTGAAATGCATTGTATGATGAAACCAGGATTAAAAATAGATTACCATAGTTTTCCAATGGTTAATACGCTAGCAAAATTAAGCAATTATCTGTTTCCATCAATTAACCGCCTATTGCGTATGATCTCTCCTGTATAAAAGCCTTTTAGTCGAAGTGTCACTATTTCGGAGCAGTTGGGGTAGCTTCGCACTGGAAAATGTCATATCCGGTAATTTACTACACAGAAAGTATTTATTACCCTTTACTTGCAGCGGTTGGCATTACTGGTAAGGCGCTGGTTTACGTGGCTCCGAGTGTTAAATACGGCTTTTCCTGTACCTTGCTGCTATATTCTTCATCCAATCCAGACATTTCAGTTATTCCTTGTATTACTGGTGAGGTGATGGATGTAGTTAGCGATGAATGGATCTGCGTCTTAACTATGCTATTTACAGTACTTTGATTTGTTTGCTGTATTATTCCATGTCCAATCGTGTTCTATCAGTTGTTCACCACGTTGACGTTTCTGACTTTCACCATGTCTGAAATTATTGTCTGCCTGAACATATTATGGTCGTGTATGCGTTGTTACAGATATACGTATTTCAAATAGGAACATTCCATTCTTCGCCGCAATTTGGATCTTTCGTACTGCTTTGCGGTTCTTTAGTGAGCCCAGCATATCTCTATGCTGTACGACAGCGGATTATTGCCTAAATATCCAAATGGTTCGTCATTACTGGAATCCACGGTGATGCTCCCAGATAATTCGATACTACGATCCAATATCAGCTTTATGCATATGCAGACGACACTACAACGGCAATTACAGTCAATAGGCATATTCTATCTATTACATCATTTGATTAGTTTAATTTGTGAATGTTCCACGGAAGTGGCAAAATTTTCCCCCATAAATCTCACAGCAGAGTCGATTGAACTCAAATGAAATGACACCGACATGAAGAAAGCGTCCAGGCTTGGAAATGATCAAAAACACCAGATAGACATCAAATGGAAATCAATGTATCACAGATGCTATCAGTCTTAATTAAACTCTTATATAGACACATGGATGAAAGAAAAATACAAGGACTAATGGGAGGAAAAAGACTGATATTTCGGTAGGTTAAAACGTTATGCTCTTCAGTGTTCTGTGCACCAGTATAGAGAAATCTAGAACCACACAACAGGAAAAAAGAGCAAATTCAAAAAGTGAAGCAAAGATGACATTTGCGACTGTAAAAGGGGAATGTTGATGGCTGTTAAGAAGAAAGCTTTGGAAATAGAGAAACGTTGTTTTAGATTCTACGGTGTAGGATACTAAGGAATTGAAAACACGGAAATGCGAAGGAATTGATGCTAAGGAATATAGGAATATGACAAAACCACAAAATGTGCCAAACAGGACAGAGTATACCAGGGACAGGGAAGAACTGAGAATATATCACAGATGGAGAGTGCATCCTCCCGTTACGAAGCTGAGTTGCATGATCTAATTCGTCCTTGCTCTCCATACCAGGTCATCGGCCACTCTGCCCTGCAGTTCATCAGTCTGGGGCATTGGCTCAGTTACTTTCATCCTACTTTCACGACACCAATCTGGGCAGACACACACTACTGAATTTACTAGCTCTTATTTTCCATCTCATTTCTGTCGGTGATCAATTTCATTCCATGAGTTTCCAGAGCGGAGGATAATGATATTCGCACGTATTTGCCAATGCCATTCTATTTACACATTGACTATAACAATGCTGAGTTATACAACTCTCGTTAGATGCACATGCAGGCCAACTCTTTGAGTGATTAGGCATAAATATTAAAGATAATAACTCATCTCCTTCTACCTTAGACCACGAACTTATCACTCACCCCAGTATGGACATCTTCTGGAGGTTCAAGATCCGTATGTTCCACGACCGCTGGTCTAAGTGTGTGAATATAAGAGTGGATTATGTTGAAAAATAAATGTGCTGGATTTTCTAAAATTGACTCCTTCTACCTTCGGCCACAAACTTATCAATCATCCCTCGTACGTAGTAAAGTGCATGCAAAGCAGCTGATTCTGTTTCGAATATACGTTTTATTTTAATTAACTCTTTATTTCCCCTACATTTGCAGTTAATTTAACAGCGATTGTGATCCTGTCCCGTGGTAAATGTGGACTCTCGAAATGCATCACGTGCTACCTGGTAGGAATGGCAGGGGCTGATTTGACGGTGGCTATCTTTGCCATAGTTCTGGAGCAGATTAACTTTCTGTATTCGTTTGCCCGTTTCTTGTTCATAACTCCAATATGTGCCCTGACGCATCTTTTTAAAATTGCAAGCATGGACAGTTCCGTTTGGCTTACTGTCGCTTTCACTTTCGATCGCTATGTTGCAATTTGCTGTCAAAGTCTGAGGGATAAGTATTGTAAGGCGAGAACAGCTACAATCGTTATGATCACAGTGGGTGTCCTGAGCTGTCTGAGGTGCATTCCATTTTACTTTGTAATGCAGCCTCAAGTTATAGTTGACAATGTACCCTGGGGCTGCGTACCTGTACCTGAATACTTTACTTCACCGATGTGGAAACTACATGAGATGATTGACAGTATAATAACACCATTATTGCCAATCTCCTTTATTCTTCTCCTTAATGGTTTAACAGTCAGGCACATTATAGCAGCAAATAGAATCCGCAGGGGACTCCGGAGCAGTAGTGAGAATCAGAAAGATTCAGAGGTGGAGAACCGCAGAAAATCTATTTTCTTGTTGTTCGCTCTTTCAACAAACTTCATTTTACTCTGGCTGCCTTACATAATACACTCCATGAAGTGGCAAACGGTGAACTTTGCTTACGAAAACAAATATTTGAACACACCGATTTACATCGTGCAACAATGTGGGTATATGTTGCATTTCCTCAGCACCTGCACCAACACATGTATCTACACAGTAACACAGAGGAAGTTCAGAGAAGAATTGAGAAATGGGTTGAAATGTGCGTTAACGTTAAATGGCTTGTTGTGTAAGTAACCTAAAGTTGTAAAACAGCTGAAATTTGAAATAAATAATGAAACAGTTTACTGTTGTCAAGCTTACTACAGACAATAGAAGCATACGCTGGAAATCGAAAATGTGACTTTAGACTGAACTCCACAGAAATTAACTAAACAGAGTTTCAAAAACAGCACTTTGAACACCACAGACGTAATTGTAGCCTTGAGTCCAGTGTTATTGAAAAACAGTGTTGAAAACAGTATATGGGCTAGGAATTCACACGTGCTGAGAAAGGTAATGCTCAACATGCACCGATGAAAACGTTTTGGGGGCACTGATCTTCATCACGGGAACGGTGTTCCTCGAAAAATACATTGCGAAAAGGGCAAACTATTTTGTCCTGTTGTCTATTTGTGAACTCCGCCCTAATGCTTTCCAAAACGAATAATTCCTGTACTTAGAGACACAATAGGTTACGAATCCTGGACTTCGGAGGAAAATCAGTGAAAAATCTGCAAATGGAACTCAGGTTTTGCAGTGTCTGTTGCAGAATATGATCAATGGACATCTCGGGTGGTGACCTTTGAGAAGGAGTCTACACAAATTCACGAGGGAATTGGTAGATTGAACGTACAAAATATGTTCCCAGTAAGGGTAAAATTAAAAGGTACATAACACAGTTTTAGGGTGAAGGGAATAGACGGAATGGGAACATGAATGGCCATTTTTGTCAGCCAGATAGTGGTCTACATGTGAAATTATCTTTCGGGCATTTTGCTTAGGGCGGCACATAAGCAGCAACTAAAAGTCACTTGGACGGATGTGTCAACGGGGAATATTTTGAGGAATGAAGACCAAGCGTTGGCAAGTGGTCCTGGTTTAAATGAGTGTCTTGAGCGGCCTGTAAAATGTGTTGAAGACCATTTTATTCCGTTATAATACTGCCTACGACAGGTCTGAAATGGTAAGGACATGAACACGGACAACAAGAATCGCATTACATAAGCATGCGGTGCACTATTAGTAGTTTGAATCTGGTCAATCAAATAAGCATTTACCTTGAGTTCAAGGACTTCAGCTTTACTTCAATCCTGGATCCAATTTGCCAATTTAAAGTTTAAAGTAGTGTTTATTGTCATATGCAAAAGTAAATACGTGCGCAGATACGATGGGACAATTTACCCATAGCAACATAAGAGGCACATAGCGTCATATGAGCACTATTTAGAGAAAAGAAGAGTTGAACATATAAATGGAACATATATAATGCCCGTTCTTTTTTTACAAGGAAGTATAATCAGAACAATAAAAAAGAAGGAAAATGCATTATAATGCCATGCAAATTGTCGTAATTTTCCGAACTCTAGTGATTATAGTGCCTTGGTAAGTTCAAGAACTGAGTGATTGAATGGAATTGCTGCTCGTGAACCTGATTGCGTGGGATATCAAGCTCTGCAATGGCTGTACAGAGAAGACGGTGTAGCACTGTTGATCTCGATCTTTTTCGATGTTGCCTTCTTGAGGTACCACCTACTGTACATACTCACGATGATGGGTAGGGTTGTGCCCGTAATATATTGATAATGCGCTGGATACAGTGGCTCGGAAACTCACCAGTTTTCCACGTTAAACCTCGTCAAAGGTATTAATGAAATCCCAAATGTACAAAACAACATATATTGCGACTATCAAAGTCTTTCGTGTTGTTTGTCTTCCCTTGTCTACAAATTCTAACCATTTATCCGTCCTTGTTAGACTGCATCACCACCGAAGAAAGCTGTACGAAATATACTTAATTGTCACTTCTTTGCAGAAAAGAGAATAATCCCGATATCAGGATTTGTTCTAGGAACTTGCCTGGCACGTTCGTTGATCTCGCAATTGTATTTTTACTAGCTTTATTCTTTTGTCGCTTAATGTATAAATGTGCCAGGTTTGCTATTCTCAACAGTGGACATTGAAGAACGTAGCTTGATAATTACAAGATATACTATGCCAGAGCGTCATAAATCTAACTTGCCGCCCTGAGAAGCGTTAATCCATTTAATCAGACATGAGTAATAAATGAATCTTTAAATATCTGCGATATTTAATGCATTCTCATGTTAATGCTATCAGACCTAAACGTGACAAAGTATACAACAGCAGACATCCACTGTGACGTTATCGGTGGAATTAATCTTTTTTGAAAAGATTAAATAAATTCTGATATACATCCTATAAAACTAAGGTCACGTTAAAAATTGATCTCACTACTACTGCTTCCTGATTCAACAGTTTACAGCTATATCGAGTATTATCATCAAGTGTCCCAAACAATATATCATGTCCAAATGAGCCTGAAGACAATTAGATGAACATTTTCCTACTTTAATGGTTAACCCTAATGTTATTGAATAAATATATTTCGTGTTGTACTTGAATACCCCAGATATATTTTTCACCTCCTTCCTTTCCAGTCCTGATGAAGAGTCTCGGTCGAAATTTCGACAGAATAGTCATTTCATTGGATGTTACCTGACATGCTGAGTTCTTCCAGCATTGTGTGTGTATTTCTCTGGATTTCCAAATTCTCAGAATCTCTTGTGTTTTTTTATTTCTCAGTCAGGTATCTTTACACATTGGGTCACCTGGGTTTCCATGTCCCTTCCCAGCCGACCCTTCTGACCATTCCCTGCCCATCTCTTCTCCTTCTGTTCCCTCCCTTTCCATTCCCCCTCTTCTCTTCCCTTCATTTATCTTTCCTTCATTTCACTTCCCATCCCTTCCCCTTTCGTTATCTACGCAACCCTTCCATACCGACAAATTTATAAACATTTTTTTTTACATTCGGGTGAAAAGACTGAGCATGTGAACATGTTTCTTCATGCACAAATGATCGCGGATATATTTAATATTGGATTATGTTCACATTTGGTATTTCCCCGGTTTTAGGAGTACTAACACTGCGGAGTTTTTTTTTACACACTGAAGAAATTGGTGAACTGCCTTCGTGTCCTGAAGCATACGGAGGCCAAAGACCTGGAAGCTCCCAATAACTAAGTGAGGAAAGTATTCTTGTTTGTGGAATAGTGCCAGGTTACTGCGCATTCAAGGATGCTACGATGAAAGTAGAGGGAGTCAAACATACAGAAGACTGACGGAAGTAAATCCATTAGGATTGTGTACCATGACACAGTAGCATTGAAGCATCTGATATTCCATCTGATATCATGCCGAATCGTTGTCTTTGCACTATTATATGCATGCTTCATCTTAATCTTCTAGTAATAGGTCCACAACGTTGATGGAAAACATTAAGCAATTAAAAATAATGTGCCTAATTAGCTGGAGATATCAACTGGCTAATCGGTTGCCTTGAATGTTTATAAGGCTAGAGCGGAAGCTATAGTTACGCCGAAGATATAGTACACATATAAAATCAGAGCAAAGGACACATCAACAAAACACGTCCATCGTGTGTATGTATATTATTTGATGGTTTCATCTGTCAGGAAGTAGAGAACCCTCACACAGCACAATTTTGTGTTCAGCAACTACTCCCTCTTCACTTCCATAATTCTTTAAACCGACCAGAAGAAAAACCCACACAACCTCTGTTACATCCCCTGTGAGTATCTTGTACCTGTCTTATGACCATAATGTAATTCAGTATCTGGTGAGCCCTTCTTATGATAATGGGGTGATGTATTTTCCCTCCAGGATGAGGTCACATGATGTATTTTCCCGCCAGTGTGAGGTCACATGATGTAATTTTCCCGCCAGTGTGAGGTCATGTGATGGCCTGTTCCAACAGGTATAAAACGGGGAGAGCGTGTTGTGACGCAGGAGTTTTTGTTGGGACGCGTTTAAGTCGTCCGTTACTCCGTTATACAGTGTAATTGCTTTCATGACGCATTTTGTTTTAAAGTGGAATTTTAATTCTTACTGTAAGGTACATTGTCGTTGTGCCGACTATTTTAAAAATCACTGCCAGTTATGTTTGATGTATCTTCGATTTAATCTTATTGGAGAGTGAAGATTTACCGAAGTATGGAAACCGGAGGATCGAGTAAAGTTGGTGTCGTCGGCGCTTTAATACAGGGTCGACTTTATTAGATCTTCGTTCCGGAAATAGTAACCTGCATCCAAGATAGCCCCTGCATTGTAAGAGCAGAAAGGGTTGAGCAGAATGTTATTCGCCAATGAAAAGGTCAGTTCCTTCAAGCCGTTTTAATTTCCTTCGTCGTGAAACCTTGGCGCAAGGCATATTTCGGCTGGGATCAGCAGTAACGTCACGTTGTCGAGGAATTAGTTACTTCAGGAAAGTCTCTCCTAATTGACTGTATAAATCATTTGGACTTTTGCTTTTATTACTTTAAGAACTGTGTTCGCATTTATCGCTTTAAGAACTCTTCGAGTTGCATTACAGCAGTTAACTTCCGGCAAAGTTAGTCGTTTGTTTACTTTTCATTTTTATTGAGCAGAGTTCAAATAAGTGTTTATTTATTTATAAAAAAGCCAGTCTCAACTCCATATTCATTGTTGCCGTATCATAACAACCTCCGAATATACTTACTTTAATGCCATCCTCTACTTCTTTCAATGTTGTGATATTTAGCTTGCATATGGTTTGTGTATGTAGTGTATAATTTTTTTGTTAATTTAAGGTTATGCTAAGTTCTTATTTGCCATGCCAATGGCGTACTCTTCAGCTGTTTCAAACTGTAAATCTTCAGGGCATGTATATCTAGGTATAACTTGGTGTGTACGCCTACGACGGCAAACATGCAACGATCATTCCCATCAGTTCGTCGTTGAATTTAGCCTGACCTCATGAATGAAAAAAAACTTCCTAATCGCCTACACACAGGAGATTCTGCAGATGCACGAAATATGCTGGAGGAATTTAACAGGTCAGGTAGCATCTATGGAAGTGAATAAACAGTTGAGGTTTAGGATCAAATCCCCTTATTAGGACTGGAAATGAAGGCGCAAGGAGCTAAAATCAGAAGGTGGAGAAGGACTACAAGCTAGTAGGTGATAGGCGAACCACGGTAGGTGAGTGGGGGGGGGGGTGGATGAAGTAAGAACCAGGGATGTAATAAGTGTCAACGATGAAAGCTGGAGAAGAAGGACTCTGATAGAAAACGGGAGTAAGCTATTAGAGAAAGGGGACAATGAGGGACGCCAAAGGGCGGAGACAGGCAGGTAAGGAGAAGAATAGGGGTAAGAAGGGTGCCAGACAGGGGAATGGAAGAAGAAAGAAGGGGCTTGGGACAAATTACTTGAAATTAGAGAAATCGATGTTCATGCCATCAAGTTGACGATACCCAGTCGAACTATGAGGTGCTGCTCTTCCAAATTGAGAATGGTGTAATCGTGGCAGTAGCGGAGGACATAGCCCGACATGATGAAATGAGAATGTGAATTGGAATTAAGATAGCTGGCAGTGGGAAATCCTGTTTTTTTGTGTGTGAATGGAAGAGTTCTCGATAAAGCGGCTTCCCAGCCTATGTCGCATCTGAGCAATTCAGATGTGACTTCTTCGGGAACATCGGATATAGGAGCCGACATCAACAGATTTGTAGATGAACTACTACGAATCAGCGACACTTCCTTATCTCTGGAATGAAGGCGAATGTTAGGTGTGGCCCCTTTTCCGTTTTCAGGGAAAATGCCAGAGGGAAATTAAAGGGGAGAATCGAACGGTAAAGTGGATCATGGAGGAAAGCAGAGAGCGGGAGCGAGATAAAGATGTTTCTACAGTATATAGCTTATACATACAGTCCCTATACGCTTCTGATTGTTGATATAACTTTTGCATACAAAAAGATTTTTTTTGGAATCGGGTTTTGGCTCGACACCTTTATGCAGACAGGAAAAGAAGTTGCAGAAATCGCTGCTGTGTTATATGTCGTGATATACCGCAAACGTTTAACAGCTCAATTTATGGAATGAAAATATGGAAAATACATGAAATATCCTGCCGCGACACAGCAAGTTTTCATATTCCACATAGCTTTGCGACACGTTCATTCATTGTATCTTTCAAATTAAAGCTCTTCACGTAGGAGTACGGGCCCACCTGTAGTGACGACTATAAAATATCTATCTGGAGGTGATTGCCTGTAGTTTCAAAAATATAGATTACAAAACATGATTCCAACTCCAACCACTGAAACCACGAAAGATAAACCTAAAACGTGCCGTATTTTCTTCGGGTAATTTCTCGTAACATGCTGCGAAACCATGGACAATGTCATCAGTAAAGAGATCAGCAACCTTCGAGGAACGAAATACATTCCATAATGAAACTGTTATTAATATAGTGGACTAATATTGCTGAATTGGTTTACAGCTGAGTGAGGGGCCCATATGAGTTAGATGGTCGTAGTACTTTTGCTAGGTAGCAGGAACTGAAACTGGACGGAGTAGAAATACGGGGAAGTAAGCGATAAATACAAGGGACTATTAGCCAGAGTAGGTGGTAGAGCAGTCACAGTCACAACGTGCTGGAAACAAATGATTTTGTTTCGATTGAGATGAAATGTTTTGATACTTATTACCCAAACGCAGCCAAAGGTGACCGACAGAGGAAAGTCCTCTAGGCAGACGGGTACCTTTACGTACTGTATCACTATTGACCACTAAAATGGGAAGAAAAGAATGAAAACGGATACATAAAAAGTTACCTAAACTCTAGCTCCGACTTAAACAGTAGCTGAATACAATAGTCATCGAGGAGTGAAATGCATTGTGTAGTGGCCAATAAGTAAAAAATGATTACTGTATTTGTTCATTGAGTTGGAAATGATGTGATTCGGGAGCCTTTGGTGCTTAGTATCCCACCGGGTGCTTCTTCCACTGCATAAGAGCTGCAGTCGCCGGCTCATAGACACATCAGAGCGTTAACAACTTATTACAGCTTAGATTGCAAGATGACATATGTAACAGTTTACGATGGAGCGCGCATATTCTATCCTGTACTTGCAGCGGTTGGTATTCCCGGTAAGGCTCTGCATCTCTTTCATATTAGAGTGGCACTATATTTCAGCTATCTATAGGACAATCTGAACTGTGATTTGTCTGCTGCCCTGTTTCAGTATCAACTGCCTAATTTCAGTAAATGGTAATCTTGATTAGCCGACCGGCTGTCCCGTCCATTCTGCTCTCCAGTGTCCGCTCCCTGGACAATAAATTGGACTACATCCGACTCCAGCGGAGTACTCGGCGGGAGTACAGAGTCTGCGGCGCTTTCGTTCTTAATCTCCTCGCCTAAAGATCTCGAGACAAAGTCTCGCACTGCGTTGCCGAACACAGAACTTGCTCCTTAAAGCTGCCACCCTCACAATACTTGTCTTCTATGTTTTAAAATCTTCCGTCCGACCTCTCTTTAATTGTCCTTTTTGAAACAGCTTTGTTAATCCTTGCTCAAACCGCAACCTCACACTACACATCTGAAAAACTAAAGTGTCTGTACGGCCAATTACTTATTGGGAGCAACAATTATAAGTGAGTTGTGACATTCGAATCGGGGCATGGTTGGTGCATTGTAGCGGGTACCTCAGCAAGTAATTTAATTTGCTGCTGTGTCAACTGAATGTATTCTCTTTTAGGAAAATCAAGGGAAGCCGGTTACTTTCCATACTTTGAAAGTTAGCTCCTCTATTTCCCCCTCCTCCCTGCAGTCAATTTAACGGCGATTGTGATCCTATCCCGTGGCAAGTGTGGACTCTCGAAATGCACAACTCGATATCTAGTGGGAATGGCTGTGGCCGATTTCATCGTGGTGGTCATTGCTGTTATTGCGGACCAGATAAATAATCTCTACTCGTTCGCCCATTTCTTGCTCATAACTCCAGTATGTGCTCTGACGACGGTCTTTAAAATTGCCAGTAGGGATTGTTCCGTTTGGCTAACTGTTGCTTTCACTTTCGATCGCTACGTGACGATATGCTGTCAAAATCTGCGGAAGAAATATTGCACACAGAGAACAGCGACTATAGTTATCGTAATAGTGGTAGTCTTGTGTTCTGCGAGGTGCACTCCATTTTACTTCGACGTGGAGCCGCTTCTAGTAATTGATAACGTCCCTTGGCATTGCGTCAAAGTACCTGAATATTTTACTTCACCCATGTGGAAAGCACACGAGCTGATTGACAGTATAATAACTCCATTGTTACCTATTTGTTTCATTCTTTTGTTCAATGGCTTAACTGTCAGGCACATTATAGCCGCAAATAGAGTCCGCATGGCATTTAGGAGCAACAGAGAGAATCAAAAAGATTCAGAAGTAGAGAGCCGGAGGAAGTCGATGATTTTGTTGTTCGCTCTGTCTAGCAATTTTATTCTACTCTGGTTTCCCTATCTTTTACATTCCATGACATGGCAAGGTGTGAATTATGCTTACACAGACAAATCATTAAATACACGGATATATGTTTTTCAACAATGTGCATCTATGTTACTCTACCTTTGTTCCTGCACGAACACCTGCATCTACGGACTCACACAGAAGAAATTCAGGGAGGAGTTGAAAAATGGAATGAAATATATGCTGGCATTAAACGTGAAGCAATGTAAATAAAAAAAAATTGAAGTAGATTATTTGATTTCTTTTTCATATGTATGTACCAAATGCTTTGTAGCTTCTACGTGCATGCCATTAATCCAGAATGTAGGATAGGTGCTACTAAAACAGTGTCGAATTTCTGTTAAGAAGATCTCCTATACCATAGGAACAAAAGAGATACGAGCAGAATTAGGCTATTGGGCCCATCGAGTCTGATCCATCTTCATGAATGATCCATTTTCCCTCTCAAACAAATTCTACCGCCTTCTTCCTGTGACCTTTGAAACCTTGGCTAATCAAGAGCCGATCAACCTCCACCTTCAATGCAGCCAAGGGCATGCCCTTCACAGCCAACTGTGGCAAAGAAATCCATAGCTTTACGACCCTCTGCCTAAAGAAATTTCCGCTCATCTCCCTGTGACACACTGGGAATGTTTCACTGCTAATGTAATGGTCTTTCTGTAGAAGCAGTGCTTGTGTTATGGTTAGAGAGAACGGGTGCTCTGGAAAGTGTGCCGTCCAATGATGGGATGGTGTTTTCGTGCCGTGTTCTTGAGACGTGGGTGATCTGGGTCTTTTGTTTGGCGGGAGTTAAAGAGAGAAGACGCCGGGAGACGAGATTGTAGCACTCGTTCCGGAGCAGCGAAGGTCTGAAAGATTCGGAGGCGGACTAACCCTATAGTTAAATTAAGACTTATCAAGCTAAATCGCTTAACTGTATGCGGTGTACTGTCTGTTATTTCGTGGTACTGATATGTAACAGGGCAATACCTCACACATCACACACACACACAAGGGGCTTTCAGGGTCGACACGCATCTCAATCTCACCAGTTTGGCAGGGCCACAGATATTTTTCCCCTAGACTTACGCAACCGACAGAACCCGAGAGTTAAACTTGCGAGGGTATCGTTCGGGATTGATTTCGTTGAACGCTGTATTAAAAATTAAAATCATCCCTGAGCATTAAACCAGTGGGTTGTGTGTTTAAGTCTGTGCCAAACTATTTCCTGTAAAGTGATCACGGTGCGTGGGTATGGATACTGCGATGCTTGGTTTAGCGATATTGTGAATCAACGGGGTTACTGGTACGAGTGCGTTCGTGTTGAGTTGGTACTCCTGATGAATAGTTAATTCGAATTTTAAGTACTGTTAAAGCTGTAGGAAAAGTTACAATCGTGGGGCTGTTGTTTGATAAAATGGCGGGCACAGACTTTGTTTTAGTTTAATGCTGACACAACAGCAGTAGAACTGGCTGGTACTATCGGGGCACCCGGAGGTGGGGATGGGTGGGGTGCGTGGACAGCCCGTACCACGCTAGTACAAGGGAACGGGCCGAATCGCAAGTCGAGTCTCTCGTAGCTGGGGGCGGAGACTTCAAAGACAGGGTTCTCTCAATACTGCACAGCGAGGGAAGGAGTGGTCTGGTTTGGAATGTCCAACTCGCCCCGCAACGAGGAGTGCATTGGTAGCAGCCCTGACCTCCCTGGCAAATAAATGGAAAATGACCAGTTTCAAATTCCCAGCTATGGCAGGCTCCGCCTTTTCCCAGCACTAAAGTGGAAGAGGTGTATGAGACTCGGGCGGAGCAGACCTCTCAGTTATTAGATGACTGGCAGTGCTCTGATGACGTACAATGACAGCGATTGATTGAAAGTTTGAGCTGGCGGGCTGCTGACGTAGTGAGAGCCGTAAAGGCATAGTAACCCCTTGCCACTTCTGCGCCCAACATGCAGGCACTGGAAAAGGAGTTTGGTGCGACGCGAAGCCCAATGGAACACATGCCGGGGTTTCAGAACATGTATCATGAGGTGGGGGAGAAGCTTCCTGACTACATTTTTTCGGCCGGAGAGGCAGCTATATTACTTGCGGCGTAGAGGGGTCATTCATCCAGCTCTGTTAAGAATGACCAAATAACGAAAGGTACGCAGACCCAGAACCTGAGACCAGAACTGCAGTTGCCCTTGGTTGTATAGGTTAACAGGTTGGCAGCGATTGTCAGAAACCACGACGAAGAGGGAGGTCACTTCAAGCGGGGGATGACCCTGGCGCATCACTTCCTGGTGACGGTAATGTTTAGTGTCCCTGTGAGACAAGAGAGGAGAGAACCTATCTTTAAAAGTTGGGAAGCTTACCGCTGAGTCATTCAACTTTCGGGACGCCCCGGTACCTGCTGGTTGGAAGAGGAGACTGATACAGAAGATGTCGAAGCTTTAAGGTGTCTTTTTTACTGATGAGTTTGATCTGGATTGTTGCAAGGGCACGATCCGGGTAACCGAGGACACTCCAGTCAGAAAGAGGTCGCGGCGATTGGCCCCTACATTTGTGAACGTCGGAGAATCCTGGGATCATCACTGAGTCCAGAAGCCCCTATGCGTCCACAATAGTAGTAGCTAGGAAGAAGAATCGAAAAGTATGTGTGTGTGTGTGTAGACTATAGGACTCTGAACCGTGACCAGTATACTGTCCAAAGGATCAAAGACACGCTCGCCTGTCTTGAGTGGTGCGGTGGTTGAATATGCTGCACTTCCAAAGTGGAGATTACCAGATCACCACGAGTGAGGCTGACAGAGAAGACGGCATTTAGATGTCACTGGGATTCGAAAGGATGCCGCAGGGCATTTCAGGAGTTCTTGCAACGTTCTCGCGAGTCATCGAGAAAATAGTCGAGAATATGAACTTGCTTGAGGTATTGTTGTTTCTGGATGACCTCATAGTGTTTGGATCCACCTTGGAGGAACGTGAAGCGAAGCTGATGAATGTGCTGGGTCGCCTGAAAGCTGAAGGTTAAAATTTTCGGCAAGACGTCTGTCAGTTCTGTTGGGCGTAGTCTCATTATGGAGTACCTAATGATCCTTCTAAGATAGAGGCGGTGACCACATGACGAAAGCCCCAGTCTGTGAGCACTTTGCTCTCACTCCTTGACTTCTATGGTTGTTACCGGTGCTACGTGAAGGGCTAACCGAATATGAGTCACCCTTTAAATCATCGTCTGTATGGTTACCCTTTTTGGGGGAAGAAAGGGAGGAGGACAAAAGGAAGGGAGAGTAAAGAGCGCTTTTGCCCTTCGGAGCCTTTTGGAGCTAGGTGGGAAACGGAAAGTGAAGAGGCTTTTCAGTCGCTAAAGCAGCTGCTGACACAGGTGGCTGGGCTGGCTGTTGAAAACCACCGATTGCCGTTAAGTACTGCATATGGAAGCCAGAAGAAAGGGCTTAGGGAGGTTCTTGTATGAGTATCAGGGAACCGGGTTGCATTTGTCAGCCAGAGTCTGTCGCCCTCTGAGAAAAATTATCCCACGCACAAGTTGGAGTTTCTGGCGTTGAAATGGGCTGAGATAGATAAGTTGAGTGATTACCCTTATGGTGCCTTATGAGGTGAGAACGCACAACAATCCCCTAATTTACACCTTGACCTTGGCAAAATTGGATGCCACAATTCACCGGTGGTTGGTGGCGTCGTCTGCCTATGATTTCAGCCGGAAGTACCGACCGGGAAGTAGGAACTTTGATGCTGAAACTTTGTCCCGATGTGCGGATGAGTGGTGGACAGCGACGTAGAGTGGAAGAGCGCTCTTTCCCGGGAGTGAAAGACGAAACAAGCTGCAATGTTTCCATTACTGAGAGAATGGCCTAGACTGGATTTGACGAACAAGATCCTATACCGGGTCACGTCGCCTTCAGACCAGCCTCGGCATCCCCAGCTGGTTCTGCCCGAGAAGTTGCGGAGGATTATGTTGAATTCACTTCATGATGATTGTAGACATTTGGGAGTTGAAAAGTCCTATGGATTGCTCAGTGATTGGTTTTACTGGCCAGAATGAAGCCGGAAGACGATGAATACACCGAGTCGTGCATTCTATGCATACGGAGGATGACGCTGCCTAAGAGGATCGCTCCGTTGCCCAACTTGCAGAGTGCTGGACCCTTTGACCTGTTGTGTATGGCTTTCATGTCAATAGAGGCAGATGTCAGCAACATGGCGAATGTCTTAGTCATCACGGATCACTACACCATAAATGCACAAGCTTTTCCTACGAAGGATCTTCGGGTGTCTTCTGTAGCCAAACTGTTATTGGAGTAGTACGTATGTCATTGATTATGCCCTCCCCAGGCGGCTACATAGTGATAAAGGACGGGATTTCGAGAGCAGGCTCGTCCCTGAGTTACAGGGCATGCTCAGAGCCGAGGGGTCGAGGATTATGCCTTATCTACCGTGGCTGACAAGTAAAGTCAGAGCCAAAGTAAAAGCAAAAGGGAGGGCATACAATGAAGCCAAAATAAGTGGCAAGATAAAAGATTAGGAAGATTTTAAAAACGTACAGGAGGAAATTACGAAGGTCATTAGGAAAAAAAAGATGGATTATGAAAGTTAGCTGGCGACTAATATGAAAGAAAATACTAAAAGCATTTTAAGTATATACAGGGCAAAACAGAGCTGAGGGTAGATATAGGACCAATAGAAAATGAGAGACGCAGAGATGACAGAAAAAACTGAATCCATATTTTGCATCAGTCTTCACAGTGAAAGACTTCTGCAGTATACTGGACATTCAGAAGTGTCAGGGAAATGAGGTATGTGCAGTGAAAATTACGACTGAGAAGGTGTTCGGGAAGCATAATGATCTGAGGGTAGATAAATCGCCTGGACCTGATGGAAGGCTGCCTTCGGCTTCTGAAGTAAGAAGCTGCAGAGACTGTGGAGGCATTAACAATGATCTTTCAAGAATCAATAGATTCTGACATTGTATCGAATGACTGGAAAATTGCAAATGGCGTTCCTCCGCTATTAAAGAAGGGTGGGCGGCAACAGAAGGGAAACTATAGACCCGTTAGCCAGACATTAGTGGTTGGAAAATTGTTGAAATCGATAGTTAGGGATGGGATTACGGAGTCCCTGGAGGCACTTGATAAGACGGACCAAAGCTAGCATGGTTTCCTAAAAGGAAAATCCTGCCTGACTAACTTATTGTAACTTTTTGTGGAAATTAAACGCAGAGTAGATAAAGGAGATGCAATGGATATGGTATACTTGGATTTTCAGAAGGCCTTTGACAAGGTGCAGGAGGGGCACAGGAGGCTGCTTAGCAAGATAAGAGCCCATTGGATTACAGGGAAGTTACTACTGTGGATGGAGCATTGGTTGATCGGCAGAAAGCAGAAAGTGGGAATAAAGGGATCCTATTCTGGCATGCAGCCCGTTGCCAGTGGAGTTCTACGGGGGTCGGTGTTTGGACCGCTGCTTTTTACGATGTATGTCAATGATTTAGACAATGGGATTAACGGATTTGTGGCCAAATTTTCCGATGATACAAAGATAGGTAGAGGAGAGGCTAGTGTTGGTGGAAACAGAGAGCTGGCAGACTGATGTAGATAGTTTAGGGGAATGGGGAAAAAAGTGAAAAATGAAATTCAATGTAGGAAATGTGTGTGGTCATGCACTTTGGAGGGAGAATTCAAAACGCAGAGATGCAAAGGGGCGTGCAGGATAA
Source organism: Hemitrygon akajei (assembly GCF_048418815.1). Lineage (NCBI taxonomy): Eukaryota > Metazoa > Chordata > Chondrichthyes > Myliobatiformes > Dasyatidae > Hemitrygon > Hemitrygon akajei. The sequence goes on from NC_133147.1 coordinate 59,110,201, forward strand.
CCTAATGGTTAAACTCCAGGTTAAGTCGCTGGTGAAGAAGGCGAATGCAATGTTGGCATTTATTTCTTGAGGTATAGAATATAAGAGAAGGGATGTTGAGGCTCCATAAGACACTCGTGAGACCACACTTGGTGTATTGTGTGCAGTTTTAGAAAGGGTATACTGACATTGGAGAGAGTTCAGAGAGAATTCACGAGACTGATTCCAGGAATGAAAGGGTTACCGTATGAGGAACGTCTGGCAGCTCTTGGGCTGTATTCCCGAGTTCAGGAGAATGAGGAGGGATCTTATAGCAAAATTCCGAATGTTAAAAAGCATGAACATATTAAATATGGCAAATTTATGTCCCATTGTAAGGGAGTCTAGGATAAGAGGGTACGCCTTCAGGATTGCAGGAAGTCAATTTAGAACAGAGATGCGGAGAATTTACTTTAGTCAGAGGGTGGTTAATCTGTGAAATTTGTTACCACGGGTGGCTGAGGCTAAGCCAATGGGTGCATTTAAGGGCGAGATAGATAGGCTCTAGGTTAGCCAGGGCATCAAAGGGTATGGGGAGAAGGCAGGGAGTTGGGATGACTGGAAGAATTGGATCATCCATGATTCAAAGGCGGAGCAGTCTCCATTGGCCGAATAGCCTACTTCTGCTCCTATATCTTATGATCTTATGGTCTTATCACCCGCAGGGTGATCCCAAGCCCGAAAGGTTTAATCGGACCATGCTAGACATGCTCGCAACCTTAGAAATCAGCAAGAGGAAGAAATAGATTCATGATCTGTACATCTGGTCCATTGCTACAACTGTATACGAATTTAAGCTGCCGGGTACTCGCCATATTATCTGATGTTTGGGGGCGAGGCGAGGTTGCCTTTGTTTTGGGACTGGCAAGGAACACCTACCAGCGAAATGGTATCTGAAATACGTGTCTTATCTCAGAGAGGTTCGGAAAAAGGCTTTTGAATTAGATGAGATCGCGGCTGCCAAGGAGAATCAAAGAAACAACAGGAAGTATGAATAAAAGATTAGGTTCTCACAACTCATGCTGGGTGACCGACTCCTCATAAAGAATTTGGGGCTACCTGAGAAACATAAGTTGGCCGAACACTGGGTGTCTACGCCCTATGTAATGGAGAGTCAGATGCCAAACTTAACAGTTTTCCGGGTGAAACCAGATGATGGGAATGTGCCTGTCAAGGATCTCCATCGGAACCAACTTCTGCCTGTGTTACAAGTGTTGCGGGTTGACACAAACCCCGACCTGGAGCCTACATCGAGTAAAAACACTCTACGGTGACGCGGGGAGACTGAAGGACCAACAGAAGGAGTGATTAACTCAACAGGTCGGGAAGCACCTGTTGAAATGAGCAGTGAACGTTTTGGGCCGAGACCCTTCGTCAGGACCGAAGCATTGACTGCTCATTTCAACGGATGCTGCCCGACCTGCTGAGTTCATCCAACTTTTGCACGTGTTTATTTGAACACAGCATCTACAGTATACTTTGTGTTTAGAAGGAGAGATTAGACTGGCTCCCGTCCCTGAATGGGATACTGACTCGGAGGATGGGAAAATAGGGTGTGGTATATGCTGCTGCCTTTTGCTAACTCCCGACTGATTGAGGAAGAGGTTCCCAACCATTCTCACGCTGTCAGGTGTTCTACAACGCTACTGTGGACAGATGAGACCAGTGAGATGCACTGAATAGCAACACTAACAGCTCATCCCAACCGTGAAACATGCTGGAAGGAGCATTATGGGCCTGCGTTTCTGCCTCAGGGCACAGAATGCTAGCAATCGTTGAATGGACAATGAATTCAAAATTCTATCACGACATTGTACAGGAGAATGTCAGGTAGCAGTCCGTCATCTGAAGCTCAATTGAAACTGGATAATGCAACCAGACAACGATGCGAAAGGAAAGAGTAAATCAACAACAGTGTAGTTTGAATAGAAGAAAATTCGTGTTTTGGAATGGCCGCGTCGAAGACCTGAACTGAATGAAGCAGCTGCTGCAAGGGAGACTACCAAAATTCCTGCAGTACTGTAATAGGGAATAGTTTAAAATTCCTCCAAGCATATGTGCATGTCTGATCAACAGTTATCAGAAATGTTTTTTTTTAAGTCATTGCTATCCAAAGGCGTCACACCAGTTACTGAAAGCCAAGTTTTACATACCTTTCCAACAAATACAGGTAATATTGTATTACCTCTTTCAATAAATAAATGAACAAGTATAATGTTGTTGTTCTGGTTATTTACTTCGGTTCTTTTTTATCTTGATTTAGAATTTACGAGAAGATCCGATCACATTTCAGCTTATATTTATGCAGAAATATAGAAAATTTTACAGGGTTCATAAACTTTCTACTACCACTGTATTTATAGTTGCCTTTAATCCAGTGTGAATGATAGAACATCTATTGAGCGCTGACTCAATAATTTCCATGGTTGTAAGCTGGGAAATATGGTGCAGATTTCTTTTTAGGGGGGTTCCTCGAAGGACAGTGATGGACTTATTGTTGTTTTCCACCTTATAAGTGGTAAGTTTGAAAATAATATTTAAAGTTAAGGTGACATAATTGTAGAAAAAGCAAAAGACGGGTACTTCACAAAAAAAAACTATCGGTGTTGCACCGATGTGGTGGTTTCGTTGAACTCTTATTCCACCTACTTTGAAGATCTAACAGACAAATGCCATCCGTTCTATTTACCTGGGGTATTCTCCTACGTATTCCTGACCACAGTTTACATACCATGAGTAGCAGACTTTCTTCAAGTAATTTTGATACAGCGTGATGCCGTCTCTAAACAAAAAGCAGCCGATCGCGGCGCACTTCAAAATATATCTGGGGAGTTCAACCAGTCTTCTTCCAGAAATTCTAACCCGATTATCATCAGCATGTAATCCCTAGCACCGGAGGTTCTAACGCGCAAGGCCACTGTTATATTAAGACAAGAAAGTGCTACCGTTACATGCCAAGGCCACATTTCGGTAAATCTGATCACTTCACTACCTTTTCTTACATGCTTACAGGCAGAGGCGACAGAACAAAATTCGAGAGATTTAAGAAAGCAAAGAGGTGGTCGCGGCAAACAAAGGAGCGGTTACAGGATTGCCTCGAGTCGGTGGACTGGGCCATGTTGAAGGACTTATGTGTGGATCTGAATCAATACACCCTGAGTGTCGCGGACAGTATTGAAATAGTTTTAGATGAGTGTGTCCCCAGAATTTCATACAGAGTCTACCCCAAACAGAAGCCCTGGATGTACACAATCTGCTGGAGGCCAAATCAGAGGCTTTACCGATCCGTGACTAAGAAAGCGATAGGAGGTCCAGATACAATAACCGAAAAGCCACCTCAGCCTTCAAAAATCAAAGTACGTTTATTAAAGATTTCAAGGTACATTTAATATCTGCGAAATGTATACAACATACATCCTGAAATGCCTTTTCTTCGCAGTCATCCACAAAAGCAGAGAAGTGCCCCCAAAGAATGAACGACAGTTAAATGTTAGAACCAGAAAGTACCCCTTTCCCCACAGCTCCACTCCCTCCCGCGAAGAAGCGGCAGCGAGCAACAATCAACCTTCTCCACCGGCAAAAAAAGAAAGCAACGACAACAGCAAAGACACAGACAGCACGCTGGAGGAACACAGCATCCGTGGACAGTATCCGTGGAAACGGGCAGTCAACGTTTCGGTTGTTTTGACCACAGCATCTTCAGTGTACTTTGTGTTAGCAAAGACTAACTAATTGCAGTACTACAAATGTTACATTGGTCACTCGGCATTCGACATGCAACAGACCCTCTCTCTCCCTACTAAGGGAGAGCGAGACTTCTCGGTTTCACAGCGAGAGCGGAGGGATAACAAAGAACTCGCTGGTTTGCGATGTTAGAAGTTATTCCGTCGCTTTTTCCGAGCTCTCAGGCACCCAGCATGAGATCTTCCATCTCCTACGACATACCAGTCTTCTGCTTGGACACCGAACACCGATTCCCACCCCACCCCCCCTCCCCCATCTCCAGAGCCAAGAAAACTCGGTCCTCCGAAGGCGAGCCGAACTCTTACGTCGAGCCGTTAGCGTGCTGAACAACGGTCAGTTATGAAACCCCAAGCGAGGGTACGATTCCTACAATGAACCGTAGTCAGTGTGTAACCCCAGGACAAGCTCTTCAAAAGAACCCTGAAAGGGAAAAATAGGAATACTAAAGATGGAAATTGAGCTATTTCCGAAGATGCAAGCAAAGGGGTCACCGTTAGGCACCATGAACACTCTAAGTTCCGCCTTAATACATCTTCTACTTTAAAAAGATGCATAATTTTACAACCTTGAAACTCGCCACCTACCAGGCAGCTATAAAACCGTAAGACCATTACATATCGGAGCAGAGTTAGGCCAATTTGGCCCATCGGGTCTTCTCCGCCGTTTCATCTTGGATGATACATTTTCCCTCTCAGCTTCATTCTCCAGCCTCCTCCAAGTATCCCTTTATACCTCGACTAATCAAGTACCTAAATAGACCATAGAACATAAAGAATATAAAACAGCGCAGAAACTAATCGCCCGACAGCCGAAAGTGAATGGAAATCAACAGAATAGTAATGGATAGGCCATAGCAGCAGAAGATCAGGAACTTCGGTGGTCACTTGATTTGGTATAGGAGTTACCTCATGAAATTGCCAGTGAATGCCGTTAAAATGAACACTTGGGCAGGAACATATATGGAAATGTTTGACAATGACGCAGATCTGTTGGCAAAGCGGTATGAACGTAATTAGGAATTTCATCTGCATGCACCATTTTGGTCGAAGTTTCTGTGTCCAAGCTGCGTGATTCTTTCATGCCACCGACTAGCTTGGTGCAAATTTGAGGAAGAATCATCCTAAGAATGAAATACACCTCATGTGTGCAGCGACTATAAAATCAATTCTTATCTGGAGATGATTGAGTATGGTCCCAAAAATATAGATTCCAAAACTTGACTCCAATTCCAAGAACTCAAACCCCGAATGATAAATCTAAAACTTGCTGCGTTTTGTTTGGATAATTTGTCGCTGCATGCTGTGAAACAAATTTGTTTGTGGGCCAATCATGGACAATGTCATCACTAAAGAAATCAACAACCTTTGAGGAACGAAATACATTCCATAATAAAACTATTATTAAAATAGTGGAAATGTTGGGACACATATCGCAGAATTAAGAGATGCTGAATGGCAAAGTTCACGAGGTTAATCAATGTGTGAGGGGTATAGACTAGTTAGATGCCCGCCGTCTTTTTGGAAGTGTACCAGTATCTTAAACTGGATGGAGTAAAATTAAGGGGAAATGGATATTTTCACTAGACTTGGGGAATAACATTTTGCATCGTGAGCGATGAATGCAAGGGACTATTAGCTACAGAAGGTGGTAGAGGCAGTTACAATTACAAAGTAGTGGAAACGAATGCTTTTTTTCCCTGTTGATACGAAATGTTTAAACGAATATTACCCAAACTCAGGGAAATGTGACCAAAGTCGGCAAGTCGATCTAAGCCAAAGGGCAACTTTAAGGACTGGATCACTATGAAACACTGAAATGGGAAGAAGAGAAAGTAAACATATATATCCAAAAGTTAACTATGCACTAGAGTCCGACAGAAACAATAGTTAGTTACAGTGGTCATGGAGGAGTGAAATGCAGTGTTCTGTGGGCAAATGAGTGAAAATTGTTTATTTGTTAATTGAATTGGAAGTGATTGCATTGGGACCCGTTGGTGCTTAGTGTCCCATTGGGTGCCCCTCCCACTGCATAAAAACAGCATTCGCCCGCTAATAGATACATTGAAGCCGTAAACAACTGACTGCAGCTTCGTATGCAAAATGCCATATGTAACAATTTACGACGTAGCGAGCATATTCTATCCTGTACTTGCAGCGGTTGGTATTCCCGGTAAGGCACTATGTCTGATTCATATTAGAATGGCACTGTATTTCAGCTACCTATAGGACAATCTGAACTGTGATTTGTCTGCTGCATGGTTTCAGTATCAACTGCAAAATTTCAGTGAGTGGTAATGTTGATAATATTTCTAAATTCTAAACTAATTTGAATTTTTGTGGCAATACTTGTTTGCGTTAATATATCTGAGTTTGCGTTAATCTGGATCTTTAGTTTATGAGATATATCACTTAGAAGAATGATATCGTGATCTGCGCCACTGCAGTCATTCCAAATCACCTTCAAGGTATTTCTGAGCAAAGCAAATTCTCGCCAACATGTTGCAAAATATTTCTTGTTTTCGAACCTTAAAGGCGTCCGTCCACATGATTAAACTGGATGTTTCTTTGACCCAGCTGGATTGGTCCTTATCTTCCAAGCTGAATTTGCTACAAGGAGCAACTTCTGAAGCTGTTTGCAATCATTATACACGTCCGATATCATCAGATCGGCAAAATCCCGTTGATCCTTCGAATCCGTGAAGTACTCTACAGGAGAAAACAGATTCTGGAGTTCGAATGCCCTTGAAAAAATTATGCCAACACCAAAAAGGAAAAAGTGCAGAGTCGCTATTGTTGATCAAATGCGATATTCACTTCACCCAGATGAATTTTCTACTCTGGTAGCGCTGTCTGGGCCGCTGAGTTGTCCCGAAGTTGTTTTTCATTTTTTCCCCATTTTTGCTCCAAAATTTTATCCTCTACAACCCCACGTAAAATTATAAAAGAAAATTTAAAGACGCCCAGAAGCTATTGATCTGAAAGTAACAGCAGAACAACCTGTGTGATTGCTAATGAGTTTGTTAGATGGCCGGGTTAATCCGATGTAAAGATGTAGAACGCTGAAATTTGTTTGTCTGTGATATAAGGAACATCAGAACAAATAAAGAGACCCTTACATTGACAAAATTGGAAAAAGCTGCAGCGTGTGCCCCGTAGGTCAGCGTATATCGATGGAATATATGCAACTGAGCTAATACCACAGATGGACGACTGGCCCAGTTTGCTGCTGACAGACATGAGTGTGATTTAATGTCGAGAAGCAGCCAAGTGCCTATCGGTCTTTCGAAGAGAAATTGCATTCAGTTGATTAGAATAAAGCTGAGCTCTGTCGACGTTTCCTCTTCAACAATGCATCAGATTTCCTTACTGACGTTATCTGCCTGTCACCTCCTGCCTTCTGTTAAAGATGTTCAGTGTATCCTGAGGAAGAAGTCCTCCTTAGGGGACATCGCAACTTTCCGGATTCTAGAGTGTATCGATTTGTTTTACTTCAGGAAACTCGCCATCTATATCGGAACTAACCTGCCATGCTTCAACTCATCGAATATAGTATTAGTTCAGCTTAATTCCAATTTACACATTTGAAGGAAAGGGTACGTAGGATCAGACTATGTAAATACAGCGTGATTTTATCGTGAAGTCAGTGTCACCATGCTAAACAGCACTGAAGGAAGACTTCAACCTAACTCGTCAATCACGACCAAGTTACCTTACCTAGCTGATGCCATGTTTGGGCTTGCCCGATATCCATCGAAATCTTAATTTCCATGTTAACTTTCACATCCGTTTCAAACGCTGAAAACTTATCAAACATTTTCTACCAGCTCGATTCCTGCACTCATGATACTCTTCGCACATTTACTTTAAAACTGTGCCGTCTAGTACTGGACTTCTATGGCCTTAGGACAATACACGGGCTCCTCACCTTATAGTCGGCAAAGAAAACGTCAACCGAAGGGACTGTTCCTCTGCTGCTTTTCACTCCTGTGATCTGCCAGCACAACAGCATCTATCGGTAGTTGTGAACATTGCAACACTTGTCTTTCTTTGTTCTCAGTTCCCACTCACTTGGCGTGGTCCTTATAAAAGAAGGACATTGGCTTCAGCAACTGTTGGATCTCTACAAAGCGGTGCAAATGATTTCTCCGGCAAGCTTGGCCTCACCGTATCAACAGTCTATAACATGCTTACTCCGTTTTCTCTGCAATGTTTTTCATTAATTCCCACGTTTACTTTTGGGTTCTCATGAGTGAAATACCGGTATTTTCCAGCTGCCTACTGACCAAATAACTCTTCTGCATATTGCGAAATACCGCATTTATCGAATCGAAGTCATACAGAACAGGGAAACATGTCATACGGCTCAATTCGTGTAAAGTGATAAGCCTATATGGTTGCTTTTGGCCTGTATCTTCCAAATGTTTCGTCACGATATGTCAGTACCTCCAGTTGAGCTCTGTCTTTTTGTGTTTCCCGCCAGCTGTCAGTCAGTGGTTTTGTATTGCCATGTACCCCTGCCCCCGCTCCTGCTCTACTCCGGCCTCAGTATTACTGAGTACTCCGTCTCTCATCTGTTTCTCAGTATCACCTCTTTTGCTGCACCTGTGTCTCATTGTGTTCCACCTGTCATCTGCCTCTCTGTTTATTGCTCAGTGTATTTCAGTGTTTTGTGTTTTCTCCTGTTTGTGACCAGATTGTGTTAGTTAATGAGTTTTCCTGAGCCTTTCCAGCATTCGTATCTGTACTCTGCCTGTTTCTCGATTCTGTTTTTTTTTGGGATTTCTCTGGACGTTTTGATCTCTGCATGAACTTTGACGCCGACTTTGTTGGCACCTCAGGATTTGACACTCAATTGATATCACTGCGTGCACAGTACTAGGTCTGCGATTGGGTTCCTGCTCCAGCGTCCTGATACGATAAGACTGTTCAAATGTGTTATAAAATTGCAAACGTACGTGCTTCCCCCACTTATTCTGGTAACTCATTATATATAACTACTTAAAATCTGCAGGAATTACTACTAGAATTAGCTTCTACGATCGCTTTAGTTTTCTGATCTGTGATACTAATACTCGGGTGGTAATCCGCTGCCAGATTTATTCAAACCTTATTTAAGATCAAATGTATCAAATGTCTTCGCCAGGATATTGACTCTATGTAGATCAGTGGCCAGGCGACCCGGGTGTACGGGTCATTTCCCAGTGTCCGAATTACGTAGAACACCTTCCTCCTGCACTCTGTTTTGTATGGAACATCCATCTACCGTATCTTTCTACTCCTGCCCCAAATAGCTTGAGGCCCTTCAGTTTAATATATCCCTATTTTGCAGTATTCACTGCAGTGCTTCCTCCTTTTGTTTACTCATGTCGCTGATGCCCATGAATTCAACAAACTCTGTTTTCACACACTAACCCATCAAAAACATTCTGCAAACGCCGCGAGGCTTCGTCGACGCTAGCGCTGTCGAGCTAGAAGAGCTCCTGGAGTTTTGTTTATTGCCGCAGAAGCTGTTACATGCCTTTTCTACAATCAAGTTCCCTATCATCGCAGTGATCTATCTTGTAAAATCTTCCATCTGACATCTCTTCATTTTATCATTTAGAGTACAACTGCGGTTAATCAGAAACTTGTGCCGATTTGTTAAACCTGACTGTTCAATCCGCAACCTCACACTCCGTACGCTAAAAAAATGTCAGTACTACCATTTACTTATTGGAAGCAAATATGTTAAGTGACCTGTTACATCCGGATCGGGACATGGTTGGTGTATAGAATCTGGTACCTCAGCAGACAATTTAATCTGGTACCGTGTTTGCAGTCAACTCAATATGTTCTCTTCCAGGAAACTCAAGGAAAGCTGGTTAATTTCGAGACTTTGAAAGTTGACTCTCCTATTTCCCCCTTTCCTCCTGCAGTTAATTTAACAGCGATAGTGATCCTATCCCGTGGAAAGTGTGGACTCTCCAAATGTACAACTCGATATCTAGTGGGAATGGCAGCGGCCGATTTCATCGTGGTGGTCGTTGCTATTATTGCGGACCAGATAAATAATCTCTACTCGTATGCCCATTTCTTGCTCGTAACTCCAGTGTGTGCACTGACGACGGTCCTTAAAATTGCCAGTAGGGATTGTTCCGTTTGGCTAACTGTTGCTTTCACTTTTGATCGCCATGTGACGATTTGCTGTCAAAATCTGCGGAAGAAATATTGCACACAAAGAACGGCGACGATAGTTATCGTAACAGTGGGGGTCTTATGCTGTGCAAGGTGCACTCCATTTTATTTCGAGGTGGAGCCGCTTGTAATAATTGATAATGTCCCTTGGCGTTGTGCAAAAGTACCTGAATATTTTACTTCACCCATGTGGAAAGCACACGAGTTGATTGATAGTATAATAACTCCATTGCTACCTTTTTGTTTCATTCTTTTGTTCAATGGCTTAACTGTCAGGCACATTATAGCCGCCAATAGAGTCCGCATGGCACTTAGGAGCAGCAGAGAGAATCAAAAAGATTCAGAGGTAGAGAGCCGGAGGAAGTCAATGATTTTGCTGTTCGCTCTGTCTAGCAATTTTATTCTACTCTGGTTTCCCTATCTTTTACATTCCATGACCTGGCAAGCTGTGAATTATGATTACACAGACAAATCTTTAAATACTCCGATATACATTTTTCAACAGTGTGGAGCTATGTTACTGTATCTTTGTTCCTGCACTAACACTTGCATCTACGGATTCACACAGAAGAAATTCAGGCAGGAACTGAAATATGGAATGAAGTATGTCTTTACGTTAAACGGGAAGCTGTGCAAATAACAATAAAATTGATGTAGCTTGTTTGATTGTTTTTCTTTTCATATGTGTATATGAAATGCTTTGTAGCTTCTCTATGCATGCCGTTAATCCGGAATGCACGATAGGTGTGTATAAGGAGTCCACCGTTGCCTATAAAGAATGTTGAATTTGTGTTAAGCAGAGCTCCTATTCCAAAAGACCAAAAGAGATACGAGCAGAATTAGGCCATTGAACCCATCGAGTCTGCTCCGCCATCATAAACCCATTCTCCTGTCTTCCTATGACCTTTCATGCCGATGCTAATTAAGAACCGATCAACCACCGCCTTCAATGCACCCAGTGACATCTTCACAGCCATCTGTGGCAACGAAATCCAGAGTTTACGACCCACTGCCTAAAGAAATCACCCCTCATCTCGTCCTAAAATGAACTTCCTCAGTATAGGAAACCCCTTCAATATTAGATAGGTAACATTAGGCTATATATACTGTTATTTGCATTTTCATATTCACCCTCGTTACTTTAATCACTTAATTTGCACATAACACCGTCTACCCCCTTGCTATTATACGTAATAAAGTATAGACAATTTTTCAGAACGTACCATGGGGGTGCAGTGAAACAATACCGTTGTTTGCTATTCATGCTGCTAAATTTATCACATCATGCATCGATGGAATGCAAGGGAGAGATAGTGGCAAAATGCAGAATAGACACCATAATGGACACCATAAAGATGTAGGGGTATGATTAGCAAATATGAGGAAATCTGCAGATGCTGGAAATTCAAACAACAACACACACAAAATGCTGGTGGAACACAACAGGCCTGGCAGCATCTATAGGGAGAAGCGCTGTCGACGTTTCGGGCCGAGACCCTTCGTCAGGACTAATCGAAAGGAAAGACAGTAAGAGATTTGAAAGTAGTGGGGGGGGGGGGAGGGGGAAATGCGAAATGATAGGAGAAGACCGGAGGGGGTAGGATGAAGCTAAGAGCTGGAAAGGTGTTTGGCGAAAGTGTTACAGAGCTGGAGAAGGGAAAGGATCATGGGACGGGAGGCCTCAGGAGAAAGAAAGGGGTGTGGGGGGGGGAGCACCAGAGGGAGATGGAGAACAGGCAAACAACTAAATATGTCAGGGACGGGGTAAGAAGGGGAGGAGGGGCATTAACGGAAGTTAGAGAATCAATGTTCATGCCATCAGGTTGGAGGCTACCCAGCCGGTATATGAGGTGTTGTTCCTCCAACCTGAGTTTGGATTCATTTTGACAATAGAGGAGGTCATGGATAGACATATCAGAATGGAAATGTGACGTGGAATTAAAATGTGCGGCCACTGGGAGATCCTGCTTTTTCTGGCGGATCGAGCGTAGGTGTTCAGCGAAACGGTCTCCCAGTCTGCGTCTGGTCTCACCAATATATAAAAGGCCACAACGGGAGCACCGGACACAGTATACCACACCAGCCGACTCACAGGAGGTGTGTCGCCTCACCTGGAAGGACTATCTGGGGCCCTGAATGGTGGTGAGGGAGGAAGTGTAAGGTCAGGTGTAGCACTTGTTCCGTTTACAAGGATAAGTGCCAGGAGGGAGATCGGTGGGAAGGGATGGGGACGACGACGACGAGTGGACAAGGAAGTCGCGTAGGGAGCAATCCCTGCGAAAAGCAGAAAGGGGGGTGGGAGGGAAAATGTGTTTGGTAGTGGGATCCCGTTGGAGGTGGGGGAAGTTACGGAGAATTATACGTTGGACCTGGAGGCTGATGGAGGGGTATGATTAGGCTATTTGGCCCATCGAGTCTACTCTGTTATTTCAAAATGGTTGATGGAGTTTTCTTCTGAACTCCAAACTCCTGTCTCCTCTCTGTATCGTTTTATTCCCTGACCAATAAAGAATCTATCAACGTGTGCCTTAACTACACATAAACACTTGGCCTCCATAGCTGCCTGTGGTTAAAAAAAAATCCACTTATTCACGACTTTCTGGCGAAAGAAAGTCCTCCTTATCTCCGTTCTAAAAGGACAACCCTCTGTCTGAGCTGTGTCGTCTCGACTTAAATTCTCCCAGAATAGGAAACATCCTTTCCATATTCATTGTGTCAAGGATTTTCACCATTCATCATTTCACTCAATGAGGTCACCCCTCATTCTTCTGAATTCTTGCAAATACAGCCACAGAGCCATGAAACGCTCTTCATATGACAGGCCATTCAATCCTGGAATCAGTTTCGTGAACCTCGTTCGAATTCTCTCAACCTTCTTATTAACCTTTTTGGGAATCCTGCACAAGGACTCACTAGTCCTTTGCGTCTCAATTATTTTAGTATTTTCTCTCCAGTTTGAAAAATAGTCAACCCTTTAATTTCTTCCAATAAAGTGCATTACCACACATTTCGCGAAACTGTATTCCACCTGCCATTTCTTTTCCCAATTTACTCATCTGTCTATGTCCTTCTGTGTCCTCTCTACTGCCTCAAACCAACCTGCCTCTCAACCTATCTTCATATCGTCTGCAAATATAGAAATACAGCCATCAATTCCATCATTAAAATCATTGACATATAAAGTAAAAAGAATAGGTCCTAACACAGACTTCTGTGGAACATCTCCAGTCATGTGAAGCCAACCAGAATAGGCCCAACTTATTCCTACCCTTTGCCTCCTGTTAATCAGACACTGCTTTATATGTGCAGGAATCTATCCTGTAACACCATGGGTTCGTAGCTTGTGAAGCAGATCCATGTCTGGCACCTTGTCGAAGGTCTTATGAAAATGCGAGTACACAACATCAAACGATTCCCCTTTTTGCCTATCCTGCTTGGTACTTCTTCAAAGAATTCCAACAGATTTCGCAGGCAACATTTTCCTTTGAGGGAACCATGCCTATTTTATCATGTGCCTTATGTACCCTGAGACCATATCCTTAATATCAGACGACAGCATATTCGCAACCACTGAGGTCAGACAAACTGACCTATAGCTTCCTTTCTTCTGGCTCTCTCCTACTTGAAGAATGGAATAAGATTTGCAATTTATCACTCTTTCGAAACCATTCTAGCATCAAGTGGTTCTTGAAAGATCATTACCAACGCCGCCACAATCTCTTCAAACACCTCTTTCTGTTCCAGGTGACTTACGTACCTTCTAAACTTTCATCTTCCCAAGAACTTATCTCTAGTAATGACAACTTCACACACTCCATCACCACCATACCCTCCACCATACCGCTCGTGTCTTCCCCAGTGAAAACTGATGCAAAATACTTATTCAGTTCTTCCTCCATTTCATTGTCCAGCATTTCCTCCTCTCGTCTCTTTCACAATTTATGTATCTGAAGAAACTGATGGTATCCTCTTCAATATTATTGGTTAGCTTACTTTGTTATTCCATCTTTCCTTTCTTTATGACATTTCAGTTCTCTTATGTTGGTTTTTGAAAGGATCCTAATCCTCCAGCGTCCCACTAATATTTTAAATCTATTATATGCACTTTATTTAGCCTTTATACTGGCTTTGACTTCGCTTGTTTACCACGGTTGCGTCATCTTGTCTTCAGAATACTTATCACGTGTGACAGCAGCAAAGTAACTGCAGTACCGGCAGGCAAAAAAAAAAGAGCATGATCATGGCAAAAGTAGTTTGTCATATTGAGCGTATTTTTTATCATATCAGCGGAGCGTCCACTAGTCTAGTAACAGCGAGATAGAAGCTGTCATAGAGCCAAGGCTTAGACGCTTGCAAGCTTTTGTATCTTATGCTGGACACTAAGGGAGAAACAATCTTGAAAGTGTAGTGCATATTTGATTACTTTGCTTGTTTTCATAGTTAGCAAAAAATATGGACAGACTTCGCCGAGCTAGGGGCGGGAGGAATCTATTTTCCTCACTGTGGAGAGCTGTGTTTACAAGTCTCTGTGGTTTCTTTTGGGCGCGTGCAGCAGCTGCCATACGAAACCATAATATATTGAAATAGCTCTTTGCAGTGCATAAATAGTGAACATGAAAGGAAGCATAGCACCTGCTGAATTGGAGTAGCTGGTCCGTTGTTTTTGTTTGCAGAGCGGATAATGCATCTCGACTTCCCAGTATAGCTGATGCCGGACTTCAGCCAGTTTCATGAACTCAGTGTGACCTCAACAAGGATGAGAAGTCAATAAATAAAGCAATGCTGTAAGGAGTGGCAGAACTGCGGTAACATCAATAAAGACGTACTATGGAATCCACTGGGCAATGACATGTGGCCTTTAAAAAGAGTGAGTGTTATGCCACGGACGGTAGGACCTTGGAAATCACTGAGAAACAAAGTGACATTTGTACAAAATCTATGGTCCCGAAGAAGATGGTTATTCCTCAGCGAATAATATGGAAGACGGGATGATAATCGTTATTAACCCGTTCAAGATGGCGTATTAGCTACAATAGCATCGTATGGTTGTTTGTGCTGTAATTGGAATATTGTGCATATTTCTGGTGCCATCACCAAATAATTGATTTGACTGCACCTGCGAGAGAGCCGAGGAGATTCATGCGGTTGGTAATTAAGATGTGGTGCTTCAGTTGTGAGTAGAAAGTGCGGAAACTCTACTTATCTCATTGGAAGCTAACACTCCGTGTTGGCCCACTTAGAGGTGTACACAATTCCGAGATACATAGCCGTGGTACGTAGTAAGGGCCTTTTCCTCATTACATATGTGACTTTGATCAAAGGCATAGGCTTAAGATTAGGAGCAACTAATTTGAAAGAGATATCAGGATATTTTTCCTTACTCAGACGAGTTTGTAATAAGGAATACACTAAATTGATTGTAACTTACTTTCCAACTAGTAACAGACAACCAGAGGCATGGCTAATTTCCCAATTCATAATAAATTAGATAATATGGCAATGAATTGGCTTCGTCATGATCAACAGCCCAGAAAACCATGGCAAACGTTGTCATCGAAAACGTCGGTTATAATCGATACCTGTACCGGTTGGAAGAAGGAGAAGAGTATATTTGTCAAAGGGATGGCCACCTTCAAGAGGTGAATGTCCAACTATTCAATGTCTCCGGGCCTCTACTATGAATGAAAACGGATAATTCAAGAAAAACTCAACAAATCGTGAAGCATCTGCTGGAAGAAAGTAGCTCAGTTTCAGAATTCAAATGCCCAGGCGCTTCAGTAGAAATGGAATCGATGGATGGATAGACAGACAGACAGACAGATATGGAGAGAGCGAGAGGGGGGATGGGGGAGAGAGAGAGAGAGAGAGAGAGAGAGAGAGAGAGAGAGAGAGAGAGAGAGAGAGAGAGAGAGAGAGGAGAGAGAGAGAGAGAGAGAGAGAGAGATGTGTACACAAGCATCTCCGTAACTCGTAGCCTCCCAAAAACCTAGCAAATGTATCACCCTGAAAGGATCCACGGTAGGGATCCTGAAGTTGAAATATTTATATTGAAATATTTCCCTGTCAGCGTAGGATTGATTTGTGAATCGATAAATCGTTGGAAAATAACAAAATTGTAATGGAGGTATATTCAGGGATAAATTCAAAAACTTTCCGAAGGGTGGAGAAATGGAAGATGGGGTTTTAACGTAAAATATCGAAGAGTGGCACTTAGAAAATCAAATGCAAGGAGATAGTACACTTTAATTTGCAAGACGTTTATCAGTTATATTGTGCAGAAGGATACTGAGGTCCAGTGCATAGCTCCTTAATCCTGGTTACACTAGTTGATTGGATGGCATACAAGTCATATGATGTCAAAATTTACATAATGCCTCGGAGCTTAAGCTGCATCTCCATGATAACTTTCAGTTGTTGTCACACTATTATAGTTACGATTTCAAGGTTCTGAAGAAAGCGAAAAAAATGTTTACCAGTATGCTACCTATACAAGAGCACATACGCTAAGAGGAGTGGTTGGACAAACTCGATTTGTTTTCTTGTTGAGCGACCATGGCTGAGGAGAGATCTGACAGAAAATTATGCGATTGTAAGAGGCATATATACAATAAACAGTCAGCATCTTTTCTCCCGTGGGTGCAATTTGTAATAACAAAGAGTGTGCATGTAAGGCCTGGGGGGGGGGGGGTGGTGTGGGTGGGTGAGGAGGTGGGGTATATTCCATGGAAAAGTCTGCGATAATTATTTTGTACACAAAGAGTTTGGGGCTCTGGAATGCGCCACCACGAGTTTTGGCCAAGACAAATGATTAGCTTAGTTAACATTCGATTAATTAAGTACACAATTTCCTCTTGCTCCGCTGTTTTGTCCGACTATACGTTACGTTCAACGGTCTGTGTATTTATACAGTTGGACTAGAAGGTTTGTGAACCTTGTAGAGTTTTTTCTATTTCTTCATAAATATGACCTATAATATGATCTGATCTTCATATATGACCTAAAACTAGATAAAGCGAACCCAAATTGAATAAATATCACAAAAACATTAAACTTGTTCACTTCCTTATTGGGAAAAGTGATCTAATAGTTCATGTATTTTGCAGGGAAAAATATAGGAAACTGTAGGAAAGCATTCTAGAAAAACGATATGGTGTCCACTCAATGAGATAATATTGGAGATGTGATTTGTGGAGAAGTCCTGCCATATAAAAATATTCACACTGTCATATTACTGACTTGCTCTTCTCTTCGAAAGTCCGCTGAAGTGCACCGTGCTTCGATCAACAGAGGGCCTTAGAAGAAAAAATGTAGAGAGCTTGGCACTAGAATATGATACAAATGCATTTCTAAAGACCTGAATGCTTATCAGCCTACAGTAAGAGAAATTGTCTACAACTGGAGGAAAGTCGGTACTGTTGCTATTCTCCCTAGGAGTGGGCATCCTGCAAAGATCACAGCAAGAGCACAACGTGAACAGAAATGGTGTCCGTGGAAGGCCCCCATGGAGGAAACGACTGTTCTCCAAAAGACAACATTGCTGCACGTCTCAAATTTGCTAAACAGCACCTAGGTGTTCTGCAACGCTTCTGTGGACAGATGAGACAAAAGCTCAACTTTTAGACAGGAGAAAGACTGGAGGAAAAGGGGCACTGAACACGAACACCAGAACTTCATCCCAACCGTGAAACGTGGTGGAAGGAGCATAATGGGGCTGCTTTCCTGCCTCAGGGCATGGACAGCTTGAGGGAACAATGAATTCAATATTGTATAAAGACCTTCTGCAGGAGAATGTCAGAGTAGTAGTCCGTTACCTGAAGCTTAACTGAAATTGGATAATGCAACTAAACAATGGTGCGAAAGACAAGAGTAAATCAACAAAAGAATGGTTGAAAAGAAGAAAATTCTTGTTTTGGAATATCCGGATCAAAGACCTGATTCCTATATAAATGTTGTGGAAGGAGCTGAAGCAAGCAGTTCTTGCAAGGAAGGCCACCAGAATCCCAGCAGTTCTGTAATAAGTAATGGCCTAAAATGCCTCCAAGCCGATGTGCAGGACTGATCAACAGTTACCAGAAATGTTTGTTTGAAATTATTTCTCTACAGAAGTATTGAGTATAAGAGTTGGAATGTTATGGTGCGGTTGTATAAAGCATTGATGAGGCAGAATTTGGAGCACTTTGTGCAGTTTTGGTCACCGAATTACAGGAAGGATATTAATAAGTTTGAAAGAGTGCAGAGAAGGTTTACAAGGATGGCAGAGAATTTGGCCCTGTGGCTCAGAAGGGTAGGGAAAGGAAGAGAACGGGAGCAATGATAGTGGACTCTATAGTTACGGGGTCAGACTGGCAATTATGTGGACGCAGGAAAGAAACACGGATGGCAGTTTGATTCTCACGTGCCAGGGTCCGGGTTGTTTCCGATCGCGTCCACGATATCCTGAAGTGGGACGGAGAACAGCCAGAGATTGTGGTACATATTGGTATACCAACAACATTGGCAGGAATAGGCAGGAGGTCAGAAAAGCAGACTACAGGGATTTAGGAAGGAAGTTGAGAAGCAGGTCCACGAAGTTAGTCATCTCGGGATTACAGCCTGGGCCACGTGACAGTGAGTATAGGAATAGAGTGAGGTGGAGGATCAATTCGTGGCTGAGAGATTGGAGCGGGGGGCATGGATTCAGATATTTGGATCATTGGGACCTCTTTTGGGGCAGGAGGGACCGGCACAGAAAGGATGGGTTGCACTTATATCCTGGCAGGGAGGTTTGCTAAGGTTATTGGGGAGAGTTTAAACTAGGATTGCTGGGGAATGGGAACCAAACTGAAGAGACAGAAGAACAGGCGGTTGTCTCAGAAATAGAGAAAGCTTGGAGACAGTGCAAGAGGGAGAATAGGCAGGTGATTGAGAAGGGACGCGCTCAGACCGATGGTTTAAGATGTGTCTATTTTAAGGCAAGGAGAATTATGAACAAAGTGGATGAGCTTAGAGTGTGGATCAGTACTTGGAAGTATGATATTGCGACCATTACAGAGACTTGGTTGTCTCAGGGGAGGAATGGTAACTTCGCGTACTAGGCTTTAGATGTTTCAGAAAAGACAGGGATGGAGGTAAAAGGGGTGGGTGCGTGGCATGGTTGATCAGAGATAGCGTCACGGCTACAAAAAAAAAGGAGGAAGACATAGAGGGATTGTTTACTGAGTCTCTATGGGTGGAAATTAGGAACAGGAAGGGTCAATAACTGTACTGGCTGTTTTTATAGATCGAGGAGCAGTCAGGGAAGACACATTCTGGAAAGGTGTAATAGTAACAGGTTTGTTGTGGTGGGAGATTTTAATTTGCCAAATATCGATTGTCATGTCCTTAGAGCGAAGGGTTTAGGTGGGATGGAGTTTCTTAGGTGTGTTCAAGAAGATTTCTTGACACAATATGTCGATAAGCCTTCAAGACGAGAGGTTGTACTTGATCTCGTGTTGGGAAATAAACCTGGTCAGATGTCAGATCTCTCAATGGGAAAGCATTTTGGAGATAGTGATCACAATTCTATCTCCTTTACCATAGCATTAGAGAGGGATAGGAACAGACATGTTAGGAAAGCGTTTAACTGGTGTAAGGGGAAATATAAGGCTATCAGGCAAGAACCTGGAAGCATAAATTGAGAACAGATGTTCCCAGGGAAACGTACGGAAGCAATGTGGCAAATGTTCAGGGGATATTTGCTTTACGTTCTGCATAGGTACATTCCAATGAGACAGGGAAAGGATGGTACTGTACAGGAACCGTGGTGTACAAGGGCTGGTGAAAATCTAGTCAAGAATAGAAGAGGAGCTTACGAAAGGTTCAAAAAACGATGTAATGATAGAGACCTGGAAGATTATAAGGCTAGCGGGATGGAGCCTAAGAAAGAAATTTGGAGAACCAGAAGGGGCCATGAGAAGGCCTTGGCGGACAGGATAAAGGAAAATTCCAAAGCATTCTTCAAGTATGTGAAGAGCAAGAGGCTAAGATGGGAGAGAATAGGATCAATCAAGTGTGACAAAGGAAAAGTGTGTATGAACCTGAGGAGATAGCAGAGGTACTTAATGAGTTCGTTGCTTCAGTAGTCACAACAGAAAAGTATCTTGGCGATTGTAGAGTTGACTTTCATCGGACTGAAAAAGTTGACCATCTAGGTAGGTAGGTGGGCCTCCGTTAGTCTCGATAGACCATGGATTTTCACATTGGAATGTTTCCAGGGTGCAAGCCTAGGCAAGGTCTTTTTATGGGAGACCGGCAGTTGCCCAAGCTGCAAGTCTCCCCTCTCCACGCCAACAATGTTGTCCAAGGGAAGGGCATTAGAGCATGTTGGTATTAAGAAAGAGGGTGTGCTGGAGCTTTTGGAAAGCATCAAGTTGGATAAATTACCGGGACTGGACGAGATGTGCCCTAGGATACTGTGGGAGGACAGGAAGGAGATTGCTGAGCCTCTGGCGATGACCTTTGCAATATCAATGGGGACGGAGAGAGGTTCTGAAGGATTGGAAGGTTGCGGATGTTGTTGCATTATTCAAGAAAGGGAGTGGAAATTATAGAGAAGTGAGTCTTTCTTCAGTGGCTGGTAGTTTAATGGAGAAGATCCTGAAAGGCAGGATTTATGAAAATTTGGAGAGACATAATATGATTAGGAATAGTCAGCATAGCTTCGTCAAAGGCGGGCCGTGCTTTACGAGACTGATTGAATTATTTGAGGATGTGATTAAAGAGCAGCAGTTGTAGTAGATGTAGTGTATATAGATTTCAGCAAGGCATTTGACAAGTTACCTCATGCAAAGCTTACTGAGAAAATAAGGAGGCACGGGATTCAAGGGGACATTTGCTTTGTGGATTCAGAACTGGCTTGCCCACAGAAGGCAAAGAATGGTTGTAGACCGGTCATGTTCTGCATGGAGGTCTGTCACCAGTGGTGTGCTACAGGAATCTGTGATTTTATAAATGACCTGGATGACGAAGTAAAGCGATGGGTTAGTGAATTTGCTGATGACACAAACTTTGGAGGTGTTTTGGATAGTGTAGTGGGCCGTCAGAGGTTACAGCGGGATATTGATAGAATGCAAAACTGCGCTGAGACGTGGCAGATGGAGTTCAACCCAGGTAAGTCTGAGGTGGTTCATTTTGGTATTTCAAATATGATGACAGAATATAGTATTAATGTTAAGACTCTTGGCAGTGCGGACGATCAGTGGGATCTTGGTGTCCATGTCGATAGGACACTGAAAACCGCTGTGCAGGTTGTCTCTGTGGTTAAGGAAGCATCCGGTGCTTTGGCTTTCATCAGTTGTGGGATGGAGCTTAGGAGCCGAGAGGTAATGTTGCATGTATATCAGACCCTGGTCAAACCCCACTTGGAGTACTGTGCACTATTCTGGTCGCCTCACTATAGGAAGGATATGGACACCTTAGAAAGGATGGAGAGGAGATTTACAAGGATGTTGCCTGGACTGGGGAGCATGCCTTAGGAGAATAGTTTCAGCGAACTCGGCCGTTTTTCCTTGGAGCGACGGAGGATGAGAGGTGACCTAATAGAGGTGTATAAGGTGAGGAGAGGCATTGATTACATGGATAGTCAGAGGCTTTTTACCAGGGATGAAATGTCTAGCACGAGAACACACAGTTTTAAGGTGCTTGGAAATAGGTGGAGAGGATAGATCGGGGATAAGTTTTTTTTAACGCAGAGAGCGGTGTATGCGTGGAATGTGCGGTTACAGTGAGATAAAGGGAATCTGGCAAATGGAGCTGAATGCTAATAATATAACAAAGGCGATATACCCATATTAACGTATTATTTTGGGCCAATATCCAGTTCTGGAACTGTTCTGGAAAATATACATCGAAAAATTACCGATTGACAAATTTAAAAGAAAACTCAATGTGCACTCGAATGCCCTTAGATTAATATTAACTAGGACAGAAGGAAGAAGAGGAATAATATACCTAAATTTTATACAACAGTCAGATAAAACCTCTGTGGATATATTGTCATTAACTAAACCAGGAGATCAGGACACAGTGTGAGCATATGCAAATCTGATAAATGGTACGCTTAACTAAACATAATCTCATCACTAGTCACGGCGCAGGAAAATTAACAGTTTATGACTAAAGGACAA
The DNA here is from genome assembly GCF_048418815.1 of Hemitrygon akajei. Taxonomy (NCBI): domain Eukaryota; kingdom Metazoa; phylum Chordata; class Chondrichthyes; order Myliobatiformes; family Dasyatidae; genus Hemitrygon; species Hemitrygon akajei. The sequence continues at coordinate 59,132,279 of NC_133147.1, forward strand.
AACGTTAACCGATAGAAGAGCGCGACACTCCATGGGAAACATCCCCACGAACTGAGCAGGCTTCATTTCGAAAGCGAAGCGTCGAACGTCTGGCTCAGCATTGGAGACACTTCCCATTTGTCGGAAACAGATGGGTTCATTGTGAAAATACAGGACAAAGTGTTTAACACACACGAAAAAACAAAAGAATACATTCTAAACGACCAACAAAATTAAGGTAATAAACGCAGGAAATGCCAGGAGAATCTCGAAGCAACCCAACATATTATAGCATCCTCAGGCATTTTTACATAATCTGATTACTTGCACGTGTACATTCAAATGGTAAACATCATTTACCATAACCATGCTTTAAAATGCAAACTCACAAAAGACAACATCCCATACTATAAATATAAGCGTGATATAGTTTTTGACTCAGAGTTCTGCAAATTATCTTCTGACCGATCCATTTTTCAGATGGCCAATCCATAATAACTGTCTGGATATAATATGTCACGATAAAACCAGCACAACAGCCTACTTCCTGCATATTGCCTTTCCAAACATAAAATAGGGAAATTAGAAAGTGGAAACACAGAAAAATATGCCGAATTAAGAAAGGAAATTGAAAGTATATGGATTAGAAATGTTCTAAATGACTAACATTAGAAAGTTTGCGGATGTTGGAACTCCAAAGCAACTCACTTAAAATGCTGAAGGAACTCAGCAGGTCAGGCAGTATCTGTGGATCTGTGGAAAAAGAGTAAGCAGTCAACATTTCGGACCGAGGCCGTTTCTCAGGACACTCTTTTCCATAGATGCCGCCTGGCCTGCTGATTTTATTTGTTTGCTTATTATTTATTCTGTTTTTCCATTCCACAGTCATTGTCTGGTTGCTAAACTATAGCGCGTGCTGGCAGTCTTTAATATCGTTTCCCTAAGATTAATGTACAGACGTAACACGAACTACTTGGAGTAAACAGTCGATGTTTCGGGCCGAGACTCTTCTTCAGTACTGAAGAGCAGGTTATGGATTATGCAGGGTATAGGTTGCCATAATAGTAGTATCTACAACTGACATCATCCCAATATCACTACACAATAGTATTAAACAATTAGACTTGCACAGCAATATTTAGGTAAATCTTCAGAAAGCCACAATACTAAATGCCACATAAATAGTCTGAAAGTACCTAGCAATTGAGAAATTAGTGCGATTGACCCGTACCTCAGATTTTACCACGTTAAGCTGAGAAAAATATAAAACAATATTAATTTATCTAGAGAGCACTTCCGATAGAGGCGAGTTAGCAGTACCAAGTGTTTTACAATGGGATGAATTGGAAAAATTAAGGAAGCTATAATTCTAAAAAAAATGAACATAAAATACGAAAATATGTTAGTATCAGGGTCACTAGCGAACCCAAGTGCAGAAATCACGAACACTTTGACAATTACAAAACTAAAGATTAACTGCAGAAAGTAACTCTAAAAACTGACAAGAGCTGGCGCACTCTATACAAAATCTCGACGTACTGAAATCAGTCACAATACACAGAAGAACTCGATATGAATTTCACCTGACAAGGAACCTCAACGACCGAGCAAAGAGGGATTAGCATAATCCCTGAATTTCACTCTGGAGCACGTTGGAATTCAGGCCAAATTCGACAACGTAGGTATCCAGACGAAGCAAAAAACCCCAACGTCGATAAATAAATACAAAACATGCAAAATATTGCGCTTATTAAATTATCACAAATGGAGCAAAGGTGATAAATACAATGAACGTTTAAAATTCCCCAGATTACCAAATGAGACACCTACAAAACAAAGCGAAAAACCAGAGATAGCCCAAACCAATTAGAAATAAAATGTAAACTGTCCAAGAAACAACGCAATACCCACGAGGTGGCACTGGGTCCCGCCAAATGCGTGAGGTTGGGATGTCTCTCACATCCGAATCGAGATTTGTTTGAATACCATGTAACTTACTTCTCCCATGTAGTCGCTGGCGGCAAGAAAAAACGGACCATACACTACATACGATGATCAAGAAATTTTTATGAACGTCCGATTAACCGATCAGTTACTAATGAAAAGAAAGAAAGAAAAAAATGTCTCATTATACTTAAAAGCTCAAATATGCGCAGATTGAAGCTCAACTCTTCCAAAAGCCCTGTGTCCGATGTACTCAAGGCGTCAACTCCTATTCAACGTTCCCATCCTGGGCTCCATCCAATTGCACACTCCCAATGGATTCCTACGGCTGGTTCTCTCGAACTTATATTTTTATCCATTTCCCGCAGAAAAAGACGACGACAAACCTCAGTGTCCGTCACAAAACCTCTGCCCCAGCATTCTCTAGAACAGACTCCCAGTTCCTGACTGGATATATCAGAGGGGTGTAAATCTATGGAATTTGTTGCCACGAGCAGCTGTGGAGGCCAAGTCACTGGGTGCACTTAAGATAGAGTTAGATAGGTTCTTAATTAGCCAGGGCATCAAAGGGTATGCGGAGAAAACAGGGGTGTGGGGTGATTGGAAGAATTGGTTTAAGCCCATGACTGAATGGCGGAGCAGACTCGATGGACAGAAAGGCCTACTTCTGCTCCTAAACCTCATGGTCTCATGGTCCTATAGGACAACATTCCTAGGCATCCCTTACCGTTAACGTTAACCAAAAGGGTACCATCAGAACACACTGCTTCCACCGAAAATCATTACATGAAATACCCTACAGCATTAGCAGAAAATACCACTGCTTTATAATGGCAGTGATAAACAGGTTTTGAAATGGCGTTTAACAGTATCACTTCCGTCTTTTTCCTTGATATTTGTATATATTAAACTCCACAGTTCAGGAGTGTTGTTCAAAACATCTGATTATCCAGTCTTTGCAGGGAGATTGGACATATTTAAGAGACCAGCGGACGAAGACCTGGGAACTCTGTGGTCCACTCCAGTAGCAGACCTGAGATACAAACTTAAATACAAGCTTTAAAAATACGTAACAGACCTTTCAAATCAATTCCTACAGATACAGAATTTCAATAGAGGGTAGTTAGAAAGGAAGTGATAGACATCGTCTTTCTAGTTGTGGTTTAAAGTCCAGCAGTGGCGTTCGGAATGAGCTGAGGTTGGTCAATAGTTTGCTTTCGAAGGCCAGGAAAAAAACACATTTCAGTTGCCTAGTCTATTCGATATAAAGGCGCGTGATTTTTTCCCCCCAGTATCATTGCAAGACAGAAACGGACGTTCCCCTGCAACAGTTTACAATACCATACGAGGACATAGGGAAGAAGCCAGAAAGTTGGTCTAGCTTGGATAGACAGTTTTTTAGCACTGACGAATGGATCGAAATACCGATTCTCTTGAAGCATGAGTCGACTGTTTGCTCTTTTCACCGATTAATTGGGTTATCAAGCCATTCAAATATGCATGGAGATAGATTAATCATATTCAATATAATGAAAGCAAAATGTTCTCATTCTACTTTGTACTAGTTCGAGAAAAGGGCTACTCGTATTATTATAACGAAACGACGATGGTGTGTGGGTGGGGGGGATTTGTTGAGTACAGCGTAAGTCCCTCACTAGGTGTATACAGTTTGGGTAGTTATTTCGAACAGATCCCCATATTATGGTTAATATTTATGCAGCTCAACTGTATCGCCTGCAAGATAACACCTGGAATGCGTTATAATACACGAATTGCAAAATCAAGGTTTGTAACAGCCCTTGAGGAGCGGAGAGATTTGCAGAATTGTAATTGTGTAAGCGACCTATTTGGCTGTAAATGTTTGCTCAATCAACAGACGATGTAAGTTAGGAGATGTTCTCACTAATTGTCCCACTGGGTCTTCCTTCTCCCATATATAAGATCTTATTAAAACAATTTCCAGTTAATGGGGTCGCTGGAGTGTTTTGAATAACTGATTGCTGCTTCTCACAAAAATGCTAAGTCCATCAATTTACGACGTTGCACGTACTTACTATCCTATCCTTGCAGCAGTTGGAATTTCTGGTAAGACGCTCGATATGTTGCCTTTTTAGAAAATTCGTGTTTATAATACTTATAGCATTTAACCCACTTTGAAATAATTGATACGAACTTACTCGTAAGATTGTATCTTTTCAGTTCCTGGCAGTAATAATGTGTCAGTCGTAGACGAATCAGACGATTTCAGGGAGGGAATTAGTTCATTAAAAACGGTTTAGTTCTGTTTCCGTGCTTCATGACCCAATGTCTTTGTGAAAAAAAAAGTAGGCTTTGTTTTTATTTTCTTAGTCTACAATTTCCGAGACAATTCTCTGTCAGATGACGACACAATATTCGTTTTTGATCTCATGCCCAAATATCTCCTCAGAAACTCGGATTTGTACTGTCCCAGCTAGATCGGCACTCCACTCCAAAACCAGCACAATATAAATACCGATAGGTCATGAGTGGCATTTCCAAGCGTCAAACGTATTGAAAGAGTATTAGATCCGTTACCTTTTGCTGATCCCACTGAGCTATGAATCGTTCTGTGAAGGAGCATAGTATTTTTCTGGAAGGACGTCGCGCTAAAACAGCTTCTATAACCGGCCGAGTCTGATGGGTCTTCATTTCTAGCGAACACAAATGCTGGAGGAACTCAGCAGGCCGAAGGGTGTCAGCCCGAAACGTCGACTGTACTCTTTTTCTAAATGTTGCCTGGTCCGCAGAGTTCCTCCAGCATTGTGTGTGTGTTGCTCAAATTTCCAGCATATGCAGATTTTCCCTTGTTTGTGTCTGCATTTTCTAACTCTATATTCCTTTTTACCTGTTGTCCCTATCATTTCACAGTAATGAACGAAGGGTTATTTTATCCAGTGATCTCTTCCAGCATTATGCTTTCCATCTGCTGACCTGATCACCTCGTGTACTGCCATGCCAAAGCTGCACTCATGTTGTTAGGGATAGCTCGTTTATCGTATCCGTCTCATTCTACAACACCTATAAAAATGCTAACTGTTTTACTGTGTCATTCTGAATTTTGGTGAAGACTCGTCGACCGGTAACTGACTCTTTCATTTTGGCAGATGCAACCTAAGCTCCGCAGCGTTTCAAAATTCTCTTTTTGTTTCATTTCGGTGTGTTTTATAGAGGTTTACCCACCGCTGAATTATTTTCACCTTTGTGTCTCCCAGCAAGTTAATTACCTACTATGCAGACCTACAATAGACAGGTGTGTTGGAAAAAGTAAACCACATCAGTTATTGTCACGCACTCAGTGTGCCACTTAGTAGATTTCCCTCTTTAAAACTCGATTCAAATGATCAGTTTAAACTTTTTTGTTTCAAATTAAGTCTGTATTTTCCTTTATACTTGTAGTTAATTTAGCGTCGATTGTGATCCTGTCCCGTGGAAAATGCGGACTCTCCAAGTGTATTACGCGCTACCTAGTGGGAATGGCGGCAGCTGACTTCATGGTCGTTGTCATTGCCGTTATTGTGGAGACGATAAATAACATATACTTCTATACCCGCTACTTGCTTATAACTCCAATATGTTCACTGACTACGGTATTTAAGGTTGCGAGCATGGACTGCTCCGTCTGGTTAACAGTTGCTTTCACGTTCGACAGATATGTCGCCATTTGCTGTCAAAAGCTGAGACAAAGATATTGTACCGAACGAAGAGCGACAATAATTATTGTGACAGTAGCGATTCTAAGCTGTGTGAGGTGCATTCCATTTTACTTTGAAGCCGAGCCATACGTAATAATAAATAATGTACCGTGGCTTTGCGTCAAAACGTATGCGTACTTTCATTCACCCTTGTGGAAAGGACACGAGTTGTTTGACAGCATCGTAACTCCATTATTACCAATTTGTTTAATTCTTCTGTGCAACGGCTTAACCGTCAAACACATAATAGAAGCAAATAGAGTCCGTAGGGGACTCCTCAGCAACAGTGAAAATCAAAAAGATTCAGAAATGCAAAACAGAAGAAAATCGATGATTTTGTTATTCGCTCTCTCAATCAATTTCATATTATTGTGGATGCCATATGTAATACATTCAATGACCTGGCAAACTGTGAATGTTACCTACTCGGATAAATATCTAAATACTCCCATATATATCTTGCAACAATGTGGATTCATGTTACAATATCTCAGTACCTGTACAAACACATGTATATATATACTGACACAACGGAAATTCAGGGAAGAGCTGAAAAACGGAGTGAAGTACGTGCTTACATTAAATGGGAAACTTTTAAAATAATGCATATTCTGCAGTTTGTCGTTTTATAAAACACACCTCACATTGGAAAGAAGATAGCCGCCAACAGAGGTTTGTTATTGAAGAAGTAATATGAACAATCGAATTGAAAGGTGTAGCGATACCATTGAGTTAGCTACTGACGATGTAGCTGTTACATTGGAAACCTTGGCATTTAACGAAGGTAAGACATTACGGAGAGGCTCGGCAGAGTGGAGGTTCACACAATCGCTTTGCAGTTCCGGCGGTCACTGATTGGGCTTCGATTCCTGACACTTTTTACCTACGTCCTCCCCCGGACGTTTTCTTCGGTGTTTCAGTTTCCGCCCACAATCCGTAGACGTACGGTTAGATTTAGTGAGTGACAGTTATGGTCTACCCGAGCACAAAACTGGCTAATTTGATTTTACGGGAACCATGCATTTTACAATATGTCTCGATGTAGGCATTTAATACTAGTATTTTTCTTTAGTTACATTTAGCAAGGTTATTTTTGAGAAAGGATTAGGTTAAAACGCGCTAGTAAAATTCAATGCATGCCCCTGCAATGCAGGTACACTTCATGCTGAAAGAGTATTTTGTGTGTATTCGAAGGATATGGACAAATAATTTGATCCACCTGTTTGATCCAAGCCTCGATCACTGCCCACTTCTACTCATTCCTACATCAAATATGCGTGTCAATAAAGTTCACTCACTTAGGTTTGTCTTCAAGATAGAAATCTCCTTTAAATGGAATAACCCATTTGTATAGGTTTGCAGATTATGTGCATTCTCCGTGTTATGTCTTTTACTTTTAGCGATTTTAGAATACATTCATTACCTTATATATCAGTTGCTTCTTTCCGTTTCAGGAAGCTTCCCATGTAGCTAAAGGAATATAACAGATGTTAAAGGTATCAAACCTTACACCTCTGCCATCCAGAATATAAATTACCATTCCAGATGAAGCAGCGATCCACCTGCGCTTCATCTAGTCTATTGCAAAGCAACTTTTCGCCATGTTGTCTCCACTAAAGTTGATCTACCACAAGCCACTAAAGTTGATATACCATAAAAGAGTAAAGTTGATCTACCACAAGCCACTAAAGTTGATATACCATAAAACAGTAAAGTTGATCTACCAAAAGCGGATTAAGTGATTACCTTGAGAAACACATGCACTCATTCCACCGCTGCGACCCATAGAAAGGGTCGACTCAGTGAATTTCCCATTCACTGCTATTTTAATTCACCGTCCTTCCCTTCGCTGACTTCTTTGTTTTTGACCTCTTGCAGTGTTACAATGAGGCACAACGCGGCTCGACCATAAACACATCATTACCGAAGTTACAGCCTGTTTTGAGGCAATCAGTACATCACTACTAAAGATCTGGCCTGTGATGATCAATCCTCGTACTTACTATATTTTCTAAATCTTCTTTCTTCTTGCCTGTATCATTTCCTGCCATTGTTTAAGCAACTACTTTACATTTTTTTCGTTCCTTTCTATGGTCTGTTCTGCTTCGCCCACCCAATAATCCAGGCTAATAAAAGATTAAACGGTACAATATTCACAAAGTTACAGTGTTTAATCCAAAACTGTACTCCAGGATTTTCTAATTTACTAAGTTGCAATCTAACATTATCGGTAATTTTCAAGGGTCTTCATCCAGAAACATCGCCTACATCTGTTTGCACGTACGCTATTTGACTTTCTGAATTACTGTAGGAATTTCTGTTCTAATTTCAGATTTCATCATTTATATTTCGATTCATTTCCCATTTCGTTTGCAAGACCACTTCAACGATCCTTTCGGTTTCTCATGTAAGAGTGGGGATCTCAGAGTACTGCGACACTCTTTCACACACAATTGCAAAAACTATTTGTGTTTCCCACACATCTGAAAACATAGTTTCGTCTTCTCCCTTCTAATTATATATATATATATATATATATATATATATATATATATATATATATATATATATATACGGTGTCTCATTTTGACAAGAGAGAGAGCAGAGAGACAGTCGGTAATATATGGCAGCTTAGAAGACAGAATCGTCACTTTATTGAAATGTATTACCATCAGATGCGCATAGCAGGGGTAATATCACGAATCAATTAGCTTAATTCTTTATTATAACACGAATGATATTTTTCTCCAAGGCAGTTTTTTTGCTTATCGTCCTTCTTGCACGTAAGTATTATACTCCTGTTCCAGGAAACTCTTCAGTTGTCTATTATACAGATCGCTATATACTACAGAGGTCACTCTCCTGCGGTTCAGTGAATTGCGTGCTCTGTTGAAGGAAATATTCTCCAAGGTTATGGCCTCAGGATTGCTATCCGTGACACATACTAGTGAGGCCAGGCAGGCGAAGATCATAGAGATTAATACGTGTATAAAGAGTGAGGGTAAATCCTGAGGACATCATATGATTAGATAATTACGCTCTCTTCCAGGAAATTTAGGCCCTGTACAAAAGAGACGATTTGCACCTCATTTGGACGGAAACCTATATCTCAGCGGGACGGCTTGCTAGTGCTGCACAAGGGAAGTGGGGGTTGGGGGTTGGTGGGAGCGGAGGTTAAACGAGAGTTGCAGGGGTATGGGAGCCAGAGTTCCAGGACAGAGGGTGGAAACAAATGTTTTAACACTTCAGACAAAGTCACGAATCAAAACGTTGAGCATGGTACGACTGAGCAAAAGTATCGTGGGAAAGGCTGTTGACCTCAGTGCATGAATCAACAATGGAAGTATGATATTCTAGCAAACCGGGAGACTTGTTTGCAGTGGTTAAAGGGCTAACAGTTAAATATTACAAAGTTCCGTTATTTTAGCTGCGACTGAGCAAAAGGGATTAAAGGCGAAGGCCGATGTTTCTTGTCAGGGAAAATGTCAGGGCAGTGCTCAGTTAGGACAGACTGAAGAACTCGTCTAGTGAGGAGTTCAGGTGGAACTGAGTAATAAGAAAGTTGTAACAACGTTAATGGTACTATATTATGGACCAACAACTGACCGCAGGATTTAGAGGAACACAGTTGGAGAGAGATCGCAGACAGTTGCAAAGAACAATTTTGAAAATAGTGTATTAATTTGTGTGTACCTATCAGTATAAAAGGTCATGATAACAGATTTAGGGAACCTTTAATGAACAAATGAGGAGCATAAGCAATGCAAGACAATACTTAAGAACGAAATCAGGAGGGCTAAAAGAAGGACGAATGCTGCCCTGCTAGACAAGGCTCTACGGATAGGTTAAGAGTAAAAATAATGTAAGAAAGAAACCTGGTCTTCTGGATGTTCAATGGAGAGACGGGGGAGATCGCAAATGGATATTTTGAATCTTTATTTAGCAGTGATACACAATGTTGAGTGTATATCCTCAATGTAGATTACAGAAGAGTGGGGGTTGCTGTCTTGAGGTAAAGTTGCGTGGATTAATCCCTAGGGCCTGAGAAGGTGTTCCCTCCTACCCTATAGGAGTTACCTATATGAGTATTTGGATAGTAGGGTTATTCTTGTGCGTGGTATGTCGTTTCTAACCGATCATATACAGTTTTTGAGGACGCTACTGGGAATGTTGATGAAGGCAAGGCAGTGGATGCTGCGTAAATGGACGTTGGCAAGGCATTTGACATGATCCCCACGATAGGTTGGTCAGGAAGTTGCATTGTTATTCAGGACGATGTAGTAATTTGGATTAGATTTTGACTTTGTAGGAGAAGCCGGATAATGGCGGTAGATGGCTGGCTTTCGTCTGGAGGTCTGTGATAGTGGAGTGCCGCATGGATCAGTGCTGTGTATGTTGTTAGTTGTCATTTATATCAATGATCTGGATGATAATGTGGTTTAGTGGATTGTCAGACTTTTCGAAGGCACCAGGATTGGGGGTGTACCAGACAGCGAGGAAGTCTTTCAGAACTTTAGCTGGATCTAGACCAGCTGGAAAACTGGGTTGAAAAATGATGTAATTTACTGAAGACACGTGCGAAATTTTCCACTCCGGTAGGACCAACCATGGTAGGTCTTATACAGTGAGCAGTCGGGCACGTTGGAGTATCATGGAACAAATGGATCTGGGAATTCTGGTCCATAATTCATTGAAAGTGGCGGTACAGGTAGATAGGGTCGTACGTAAAGCTGTTGGCACTTTGCCCTTCATCCAATGAAGTATTGAGCAGAGTAGATGGGATGTTATGTTGATGAGGACTAATTTGAACCGTTGTGTCCAGTTTTGGTCACCTACTTACAGGAAAGATGTAAATAAGTTGGAAAGCGTGTAGGTAAAATTTGCAATGATGTTGCCTGGAATGGAGGAGCTGAGCTAGAAGGAAACATTGATCAGTTTTGAACGTTCTTCCTCGGAAAGTGGAAGATTTAGGGGAGAATTGTAATAGGCATACCAAATTATGGGGTATTGATAGGGTAAATGCAAACACTCTCTTTACACTGAGGTTGGATGGGACTACAATTAGAAGTCCTGAGTTAAATATGGAAGGTGAAATGCTTAATGGAAACATCACCGGAAGCTTCATCACTCAGAGAGTTTTGAGAGTAAAACGACCTGCCAGCGCAAGTGGTGCTTGCAAACTCGGTTCCAACTTTTAAGTTTGGATAGATACATAGATGGGAGGTGTATGGAGGGCTATTGTTCGGGAGCAGGTCGATTAGACTTCAAAAGTTCAGCACGGACGAGATGGGCCCAAGGTTACGCTTATGTGCTTTACTTTTCTATGACCCTATGGCTCTATGATGTTTAGCCTAATGAAATGGAAGGAAACAATAGAAGGATAGATAGATAGATAGATAGATAGATAGATAGATAGATAGATAGATAGATAGATAGATAGATAGACAGATGTGCAGAGAGCAATAGAGATGAAAGGCAGACTGACGTTAGAGGAATGTCAGTGAGTGTCCAAATTCTTTTCAAAGCGGTCCGAGGCTCAGGCAACGTTAGCCCATAAGAACGGAAGACATTCATTGGGAGACGAATGAAATAATTCAGCCTGAGAAGTCTGCTCCACTATTCAGTCATGGCTGACATACTTTCCCTCTCATCTCCATTATCCCGCCTTCTCCTCATAAACGTTCACACTTACTAATCAAGAATCTATCAACGTCCGCTTTAAATATTCCCAGTGATTTAGCGTTCACAGCAGAATGTGACATGAATTTCCACAGATTCGCCGCAATCTAGCTGAGGATATTCCTCCTCATCTCTGTTATAGTAGGACATGTTTGATTTCTGAATTTGTCTTTTGGTTCTAGAATCTCCACTATAGGAAACATCCTCTTCTGTCCGTTCTGCGAAGACCTTTCAATATTTGATAGATTTCAATGAAACGACATCATCGCTCTTCATTATTCTAAAATCAATCGGAAACGATCCAACGCTCTTCATACGTTAAACCTTTCATTCCTTTCTCGTTAACCTCTTCTTGTGCCTTTCCAGTATCAACACATCCTTTCTCAGATATTGGGACCAAATCTACTCACAACGCAGTCAGTGTGGTCTGAACAAACTCTTATAAATGTTAGGCATTACTTCATTGCATTTATATTCCATTGTTATTGAAATAAATGCTAATATTGCACTTGTCTTTCCTACCACCGTCAATCTGTAAGTTAACTTTCACGAAGTCTCCGAAATCTTTGCATCTCCGATTTCTAAATTTTCTCCTCGTTTAGAAAATATTCTACACCTTTATTTTTTTTCCCTTCAAATTATATGAGCACGCTCCTCTTTGTGTATTCGTCAAATCTATATGAGTTGTTCTGCAGATTCCCTGCTTGCTTGTCACTGTTTGGACCACCAACAATTTTCGTATCGTACGCAAAGCTGACCACCAAACTGTCAATTCTGGTATCACAACCATTGCCATATAATGTGAAATGAAATGGTTCCAAGACCGATCCCTGCGAAACAAGACTACTTAACGGCAGGCAAACAGGGAAGACTCCTTTATTCCCACTCTTTGAATTCTAACTGTTATCTAATCTTCTATCCGTATTTATATCTTTCCTGTAGTAACTTGACGGGCTCCTGTCGTATCGTATGTGGCTCATTGTCAAAGTAATATCCATTGACTGTCCGTTGTCTAATCGTCCTGTTATTTCATCAAACAACTCTAGCAGATTTGTCAGAAGCGATTTGCGCTTCAGGAAATTACGTCCACAGCGTGTATTTGGCTTATTTTGTCATGTCCGTTCAAATAGCCCGCGAACCCATCCTTATTAATGAACTCCAACATCATCACAGTCAGTGAAGTCAGGTTAACTGGAGTATAATTTCCATTTTTTTGTCTTGCTGCCTCAAGAAACGGAGTGATATTTTCATTTGTTCCACTCCTCCTGAACCACTCTAGAATCCAGTGATCCTTGAAGCATCGCTACTATTTTTCCGATTTCTATAGGTACCTCCTATAGGTACTCAGGGACGTGGTCCATTTGGTCCACGTGACTTATCTACCTCCAGACCTTTCAGTTTTCAAGGAAACATTTCATTAATTGCAACTACACACACTTCCATTGCTGAGGCTCTGGAATTTTTGGCATATTGCTGGTGTGTTTACTGACATAGACACTTATTGAGCTGGTCCGTCATTTATTTGCCTCACTGTCCACGTACCTCCCCGTCCCCATTACTACCTCTCCAGCGCAAATTCACTCTCTGGAGATCCACTATTAAGCTGATTTTACGAATCTACCTTAAAGTCTTCCATGACCATCAAAATAATGCTCTTTTGAAAGCTTGTTCAGTTTCTTGTTGAAATCCGTAGTCCACGTTCCAGCTATTGCATTGAAGCCTATATAACCGTTAATAGGAAACACAAAGTACACTGCAGATGCTGTGGTCAAATCAAGACGTACAAAAAAGCTGGATGAACTAGGCAGGAAGGGCAGCATTCATTGAAAGTAGCAGTCAACGTTTCGGGTCTTAGTGTTCTTAACCGCTATTAGGGTTCTTTTATCCTTGCAGTTTCTGAACTCAACCCACAAGGATTCAACGTCTTCCGATCCAATGTCACATCTTTCTAATGATTTGATGCCATTCTTTACCTGCAGAGCCAGGCTACCCCCTCTGCCTAGCTTCTTATTCCTCCAATACAACGTGTATTCTTGAACATTCAGCTATCAACTACAACCATCTTTTAGCCACGCTTCAGTGATGGTCATAAATCATATCCGACAATCAGTAAAGTGCAACAAATAATCCACATTATTTCTTATATTCCGTACATTGAGATATAACCATTTAGGTACTGTATTTGCTACCCTTTTTGATTCTGCATCCCTCATGCACTGTTACTCACGCTGCTAGTTGCAGTTTTGCCTTATCATTCCTCTTCAGTCCGGTGCCCACTCCCTTGTAAATTAATTTAATTTGTCCAGCAATTCTAACAAACCTGCCAACGAGAATATTGGTCCCGGCAGGGTTCAGATGAAACTCGTCCCTATTGTAAAGGTCATACATCTTACAGAACAGGTCCCAATGATTCAAGAACTTGAAACCCTGCCGGATTCACCAGCTTCTCGGCCAAGCATCTACTGCATCTGCTCGTTCATCCTCTTTCGACCATCACTGCGGCGGGGCACAGTTAGAAATCCGGAAATTACTACCTTGGAAGGCGTGCTTCTTAGCTTTCTGTATTCATAATGACATGGTTCCATATCAGTTTACCAAAAACTAAATTCAAAATTCCAACGATGTCTTGTACAACTATATTAGCCCATCTATAGTGTCCTAATCAGTTAACGTCATGGACCCTTCAAAAATTTTCTTCGCCACCCTTTCTATCTGCGATGCTAATTTCAATTTGTTTATGTGGCTTTGACTAATATTGGTCCACAGAGTAAGGCACCGACCCTTGGCAAGCCACATCTATGTGGAAAGATTCAGCAACCCAAACAAATTTTATTTTCACACGTTAGAACGATAACGTGACGTTAAATAAAACTCTGAAACAGAAAACTATTTGCTAATACCGTATTGTTGAAAGCAATATCTCATTTTCATGCAAGTAGGCATCGTAAATTTGTAAGGCATCGTAAACCCTCCTGATGAAGGTTTTCGGCCGAAACGTCGTCACTACCTCCTCCCATTGATGCTGTCTGGCCTGCTGAGTTCTGCCAGCATTTTGTGTTTTTATTTATTTCCAGCATCTGGAGATTCACTCGTGTGCCTTTGAATTCACTACTGCCAAGCCTCTTCCAGTGATGCCTGCACTGAAGAATTTCAGATCTTTTCTCCGACGCGAGTTCCGCGAGAGCCTCTCTCTCTGCTCCCAACCTGCTATTTCTTCGGCCCTGAAACTTTTGGACCACACGCTAACCCAGACCCGGTATTATAGTCACATATCCTTCCTTGGTGCGTGTCTCCGCAACTAACTAACTCCAACGGGCTTCAGGATTCGTTTCCAAGTCTCCCGATTTGGACCTTTGAAAGATCACGGGTACTCACATGTAATTGACTCTGCCTCCCGCTGCTTCTCCCTCCGGGCTGTGAGAGCGACCATCTCTGCGATGAGGAGATACCTGGCCTCCCTTTCCTCGTACCTCCCGCACCTCCGGGACACCTTCTTCGCCGTGCGTCGTGGACCCACCCGCTATTTCATCCTTCGACGGATGTTTCCTGATGTAGGGCTTCGTCCCGAAACGTCGTACTACCTCCTCTCGTAGATGCTGTCTAGCCTGTTGAGTTCTGCCAGCATTTTGTGTTTTTATCGTAAATTTGGACCAGTTGGTTAAATGGACTGAAAAAAATGGAGTCAAGTGCAACGTGGTGCACTTTGGGACGACTAAGGGTTGGGACTTACAAGGTGTGCAGAAGAGGGATCTGTGAATATGTGTCCAGTATTACTTGAAACTGGCGTCACAAGTAAATACCATCGTGGTGAAACCTTTTGGCACATGGGCCTTCATAAATGAATGTATTGAATACAGGAGATGCGAAGCTATGTTGAAATTGTATAACACATTAGTGACGACTATTTTGGAGTACTGTGCCTAGTTTTGGTCACGTACCTATAGAAAATACGCACAAAAGATTGGAAGAAGGCAGGCAACATTTTTAAGATTTTGCCGGGGCTCAGGGACCTGAATATGGGGGACGGTTGAATAGATTGAATCTTTATTCCCTAGATAATAGAGGATTGAGAGAAGAGATGATATCAGTATACAAAATTATGAGGGGTATAGATAAGGAATATGCTAGCAGGCTTTTGACACTGAGGATGAGTCAGAATGGAACTGAAGGCAATGGGGTAAGGATAAAAGGTGAAATATTTATAGGGAACATGATGGTGAGCATCACTCAGAGGTTGAAGAAAGTGTGAAACGAGCTACCAGTGCAAGTAGTGAATGCGGTAGATAATAAATTCTGAGAGATACTTTAGACAGGTATGAGGATGGGTGAAGATTGGGTGCAGGTCGACTAGGGAACTAGGCAGAATAATGATTCGGCACGAAGTAGATGGGCCAAAGGCCTTATTTCCATGTTGTAATATTCAATGACACTATGGAAGGTAAATTTTAGAAAAGGACAAATACATCAATAAATTGGAAAAAGAAGATTTAAAGAAAGAAATATGGAAATAAGGAGAGAGAGGAGAGTGAAAATGA
Organism: Hemitrygon akajei; assembly: GCF_048418815.1. NCBI lineage: Eukaryota > Metazoa > Chordata > Chondrichthyes > Myliobatiformes > Dasyatidae > Hemitrygon > Hemitrygon akajei. The sequence continues at coordinate 59,148,129 of NC_133147.1, forward strand.
GAGAGAGAGAACGAGGACGAAGAAAAAACGCGAATATGTAAGAAGGACATCACGAAAGAAATAAACTGGGAAAAGGAGGAAGGAGGGCAGAAAGCAACGAAAGCATGATGAACGGACAGAAGGAAGTTTGAAAGGATGACTGGAAGTTAGGAATGAGGAAAGTAAGAGCGTAAGCAAGATTGTAAGACTGTAGAACAAGCAAAAAAGGATGGGATTAAGGAACGGCAGTAGGATTATAGGTGGGAAGGGAATAAAGAAATAGGCAAAGAAAAAGGGAGAGAACAAGGGGAGAACGAGAGCAGGAATCATGATGAAAGAAACGGAGACGTAGATGGGAAAAAACATAAGACATTCAAGAAAAATCCAGAAAGAAACAAACAGAAGAGCAACAAAGCTCAGAGGGAAAGTTTGGAAGAAAAAGAAACACAAAGAAAGAAACAAGAGGAAAAGAAATAAAGACTCAAACGGGAAGGAAATAAAGGAACAAATCGGGAATAAAGAAAGGCAACAAGGACGGAAAGTATGATGGAAGGTGGGAGGGAAGCAATGAAAGAAAGGAAGAAATTATTGACGTATGACAAAAACATGGAAGAATTTGAGGACTGGATTCAGTATAGGAGAAATGTTTGAACGAACCAAGTAAAAAGAGCGAGAATAAAGGTTAGCAATGAGACATCACACAGGAAATGGTCTGAAACTAAAGAGCAAGCAAGCAAGCACGAAATTAAGAAAGAAAGAAGGAAGGTAGGAAAGGATAAAATTGAAAATTACAAAAAAAGATTAATTGAAGAGCCTACAATGGAGGAATGAAGAAATAAACAAAATAATAAAGAAGAAAATGAAGGAAAGAAAGAATGAGCGAACGAAAGAAAGAAGGAAAGGAAGCTGAGAAGGAAGTAAACAAGGAAGGAATAGTGAAGAAAGAAGGAAGAAAAATGGGTGGAATGATGTCAGGAAAGATTAAACATATTATGGAAAGAAAAAAGAAAGAGAGAAGGATAGAAGGAAAGAGAAAATAAGCAAGAAAAATGGGACGAAATAAAGAATCTAAGAAAAAAAATCAATAAAGAAAGAAACAAAAATATCGAAACAAACAAGGACAGAAGGAAATAAGGTAACAAACAAGAAAATAAAGAAAGAACAGAAAAAAAATTATGGATTTAAGCTCGGAAGGCAGGAACGAACGAATAAAGAATGGATGACTAGGAGAAGTAAAGGAATACGGGACGAAATAAATAATTTTGGAAAGAAAGGAAGAAAGAACATGGAAGGGAATATAACAAGTTTCAAATCGAATAATAACAATGAAGAAAAAAAAACAACGATATTAAATAATGAAGAGAGAAAGACGGGTAGAAAGAAAGACAGAATAAAAGAAAGAATGATGAAAGAAGCAATGGAACAAAGTAGGGAATAAAAACAAACAAACAAAGAAGGCAGCATAGAAACGTTGAAAGAAGTAGAAGGAAGCAAGGAAAGTAGGAAGGCAGGACGGAAGGAAACAAGGAAAGACGTGATGAAGGAAACAAAAGGTATGAAAAAAGGAAAGAAAAATACAAGAACTGTAGAGCCTTTGGAATGAACGGGTAAAAGGTGGCAGAAAGTAAGTAAAACTGAAGGAACCAAACGAAGAATAAGAGAAGGTAAGATATAAAGAAACAAAGTATGACGTAAATAATGAAAGAAAATAACGAAGAATGTAACCAAGAAGGAAGCAGGGAAAGAAAGTTAGAAAAATATATACACAAATAAAGAAAAAAAAAAGTCAGAAAGAAAGTAAGAAAAAAAGAACTAAGAACGAAGGAAATGAATGAAAAGCAAGAATCAAGAAAGAAAGACTAAAAGCAGGGCAGCAAGGAAATGCAAAAAAAGATAAAGATAAGGAATAAAGGGATAAAAAGAATGAAAGATAGACAGAAAGAATGTGTATGAGTTGCATTAATATAGTTAATTTATATTGATCATTCTGTAATAGCCACGAAAAATAGAATTACATCAATAATGGAAATGAATCGGAATAAACACAAGACTATAAGACATAGGAGATACAAGTCCATGCCCAGAACAGTCTTTACCCAGCTTCTACTAATTTGCTGCATTTGATCTATATTCTTACAAGACGCAACCTTCATGTACCTATCGAAGGCATGTACCTCAACTACCTCTTCTGGCATCTCTCTCCATATACCAATCACCCTGTGGGTAGAAAAATCGCACAACAGAGGGTAAGAAGGTGCTTCTGAACCGTATTGTCCAATGTGCACCTTCAGGCTTCTATACTTCCTTCTTGATGGTAGTAATGAGAAGAAGGCACGCCCAACGTGTTGGGGGTCGTTAATGATGATGTCTTTGATACTACGGAAGCTAGTGCAGATTATGGACAGTTGCTGCTTATTTCAATCCTGCGTAGAAGTCCAAACCCCAGACAGTGATGCAGCCAGTTAAAATACTCTCCACAGTATATCTGTGAGTGGCTTTGGTGACATACCAAGTCTCCTCAAACTTCTGATAAAATATAGCGGCTGACGTGCTTTCTTTGTAGCTACTTCGACCTGTTGAGTCCAGAATAAATTCTCTGTGTGCCTAGCCACACAATCATGGGTGCAGATAGGGTAGAAGAGAAGCAAAGCGCACATCCCTTAAGGGCGCCACTGTCAATTATCAGTGAGGTGGAGATATTATTTCCAATCCATACAGATTGTGGTCTTCAGGTTAGGGAGTTAAGGATCCAGATGCAGAGGCAGGTGCAGAAGCCCAGGTTCTGGGCGTTTCGATCAGAAGTGTGGGCATGATTTTGTTAAACGCTGAGCTGCAGTCAATAAAATACATCTTGACATAGATACTTGCATTGTGCAAGTGATGCAAGGCCGCGTGCAGAGCCAATGGGAATACATCCTCTGTCGACTTATTGTGGTAATAGGTCAATTGCAGTAGGTCCAAGTCTTCGCTGAGGTACTAGGTAATTCTAACTGCGCAACCTCTGAAAGCAATTCATCGCCATGGATATGAGTGTTACTGGTCGGTAAGGAAGCTCAGTCTGCTCTTCTTGTGCATTGGTATAATTGGTATCCTTTTGAAGCAACTGGGAACTTCTGAGAGATTGGAAATGAGCTTGAATAACCCCGGAAGTTGGTTGACACGGGTTTTCAGAGCCCTACCTGGTACTCCATTTCAAAGTGTGCATAAAAGACGTTCAGATCATCTGTCAGTGAAGCATAACTGCCACTCATGATGTTAGCTTTCTCTTTGAAACCTAATGTCCTATAATGGCCTGGGAACCATTGACGTGCATTCAATTCCGCCTGCAACCTCGTTCGGTATTGTACCTTTGCTTCTGATATATCCCTCCGAAATTCGTATCTTTTTTTGTCTTGCGTTGACCTAGGTCACCTGACCTGAATGTAATCTATCTAGCTCTCAGCAGACTACGAACCTTCTGGTTCATCCACAGTTTTTGATTTGGTTACTGTATAGGTAAGTGTATGAGTGAGATGTGTGGGTATGAAAAATTGGTACAGCAAGGGAATGGTTAACAAGTAGGAATTTCTGGGCCTGTCTTGTTTTGAAGGTTTACCCGCGTGTTGGGCAAATTGACCTTCGATACTAGATAAGGGAAGAACAATATATGACTCTGGTCTACCAGATAACATGCCTGATAGGAAGCTAAAAGTGCTGATTTGTGTAAAAGTAATTAATCACATTGTCTCTAAATAATGTTCGTTTTTATGTTGTTTGGTTGGAGACTTACTAGGATGTATTGTCCCTGGGGAGGCAAAGGACGATTGTTGAAGATCACCAGATCGAGAGGTTAGGGTCGTGTAAACGTCGGATTGGATGCCTAGACCATTCCAGCTGGACTGGGAGGTGGCGATAGTGCTATAAATGTGGGCAAGTTCTTTTTTGGGCGGTCCACTGGCCTGGGTCCCACCTTCGGACTGAGTAGCTGAACCGGCGCCAAGGACCTCCACCCGAGCCAGTCCACGGTCGATCGTCTGCTTCAGGGACCCCGCAGACGTTGCTAAGTATATTCGGCGGTGTAGACTACTAGGGGTTGCTTAAGTTGGCCGTACCTATTAGTGGTGTAGGTAGTATACAATATAAAGCATTTCTCGCAACTCCCTATATTCTTCTCTGTATTGTCAATAAAGTGAGTCTCGGATGAACTACCGAGTCTGGGTCCATTTGTCTAAGCGAAGCCAAATAGTTGCAGCATCCATCCATAACAGTTATTCTTATTGGGTATCAGTTTTGTGGAACAGTTATGTATAGCATGCTCTCGTACGAACTCATTCATCCACACAGGTTTTACTGAAGTTAGTGACAGTTGTGATGAACTCATTCAGACTCGGAGATGAATCCCTGAATACAGAGCACTCTACCGAGTCAAAGCAGTCCTGCAAGAACTCCTGAACGTTTCTCGTCGATATCTACTTGGTCCGCACTAGTGCTGCAGTCTTCAATTTCTCACTTTACTCAGGAAGTAGAAGTCTGGTGTTCAAACGTTCCCCATTATACGTTTGTAGTTGTGGTGTAGTGTAACAGTAGTCCAGTGTATTGAGTACTCTAATATTACAATTGATGAGTTGATAATAATTATTTGAATACTTGTCCAAGCTGGCCTTATTCAAATCCCCCAAAATGATAGGGAAGATATCAGGATGCGCTGTTTCATGCCTGTTTATTACTACTCAGAGTTCGTTTAGAGCCAGCTTTACACCAGCCTGAGGTGGGACGTACATCACTAAGATGATCGCTGGCAGATAAAGTGGACAACACTTGAATGCGAGATGTTCCAGGTTGTGTGAGCAGGGCTGGGGGAGCACCGGAATATTTGTACAGCTCAAGAAGTTGGCCATGAATGTTAGTCTACCTCTCCTGCCTTTGCGAAACTCAGCAGTTCTATCTTGGGGGTGTATCGCTGCATCCTAATGGAGGGGGTTCAAGAAGATTCCGTGAAACATTAAAAAAAACGCAAAAGCTTTTAATACAGCAATCTAGTTCTGAGATGTACGACTTTATTTACCAAATACTGTACGCTTGCCAGCAAGATGGTTTTTATTGGTAGGCAATCATTCACTATTAGCATGATTGAAAATAAAAACTCATAAAAGACACTATACCTTACCATAAATACAAGCCTGATGATGTATTAGAAGCAGAGTCTTAGAAATTATGTTATGACCGATTCATTTTTACTGATAGGGCAATCTATAATAACCGTCCTGATATATCACAGGATAAGCAATCAAAAATTAACTAAATAGATATAGCCATTCCTAATGCACATAACACAAGAAAATATATCAATAAGGGAAATCGGACTTAACAAGATTCAACAATAACAACAACAACAACAATAATCATCATCATCATCCTGTATCATTTTGCATGCAAACTATATAGTTAAATGTATCATGGGATAAAGTGCAAGCATAAAATTTCGAAGACAATTTTATGCTTGGCTACCTAAAATCATGCATAAATAAACAGATTTTGAGCTAGCTTATAAACGTGTCAACTGAGGCTACATCCCTTATCGTTTTATATGTTGAATTCCACGTATTAGCAGTGTAGTTCGAAAACAGCTGATCCGCAATAACCTTTTGAGATAGATTATTTATAGTTAAGAAACCGATGGAAGAAGCCTTGAGACCTCTGAGCAGAATCATAAAACGCAAACGATTCTGTGATATACTGAAATATCAGATGGCTGAGAACTTTAAAAGCAAACACGGTAACTTTAAACTCAATTCTAAAAGATACAGGAAACCGCAAAATGTCCTAAAGTGCCCAGTTTACATAGTCAGTAGCTAATTTGTTTGTACACTAAACCTATGTTATTCAGTGCTTCATATTCCTTCCATCGCTTTACTCCTCTAACTGCGAGTATCTCCCTTCCAGTGTATAGCATGTTTTATAAACCTACCAAGTCTGTATATTGAGCCCTTATTTTAAAAGTTTCCTGTTTAATGTAAACACAAACATCACACCATTTTTCAGTTCTTCTCTGAATTTCCTCTGTGTCAGTGTATAAATACATGTGTTCGTACAGGTACTGAGATATTGTAGCATAAGTCCGCATTGCTGCAAGATAAATACGGGAGTATTCAAGTGCTTATCAAAGGGATTGTGCATTTGCCAGCTCATTGAGTGTATTAGATAGGGCATCCATAATAATATGAAATTGATTGACAGAGCGAACAACAAAATCATTGATTTTCTTCTGTTTTGCATTTCGGAATCTTTTTGATTGTCGCTGTTGCTGCGGAGTCCTCTGCGGACTCTGTTGGCTGCTATTATGTGCTTGACTGTGAAAAAGTTGCACAGAAGAATGAAGAAAATTGGTAATATCGGCGTTACAATGCTGTCAAATATCTCGTGTCCTTTCCACAGGGGGGAAGTAAAGTATTCAGGTGTTTTGACGCAAAACCATGGCACATTGTCTATTATTACAACAGGATCCTCTTCAAAGTAAAATGGAATACATCTCACAGAACCAAGAATTACTATTATCACAATAATTATTTGCGCTCGTCTTTCCGTACAATGTCGTTCTCGCAGCTTTTGACAGCAAATGGCGACGTATCGATCGAACGTGAAAGCTACGGTGAACCATACGGAGCAGTCCATGGCTGCAACCTTAAAGACTGTCGTCAGAGCACAAATTGGAGTTACATGCAAGTACCGGGTGAAAAAATATATGTTATTTATCTGTTCCACAACAATGGCAAAGATAACCACCATAAAGTCAGCTGCTGCCATTCCCACAAGGTACCGAGTAACACATTTGGATAGTCCACATTTCCCACGGGATAGGATCACAATCGCCGTTACGTTAACTACAAACAGAGAGGGAAATAAAGTTAATTTGAAAACAATATTTAAACTAATCAACCTCAATTCATTTAGACAGAGGGCCATCTAATGTGTAGCGTACTGCGCACCCGAGACTAAATGCAATCACTGACTACGTTTCCAACTTCCTTGCAATTACTATTTCTGCAGGTAAGTGACGAGATGGGAGACACAGAAGTGAAAATAATTCAGCGGCGGGTAGACCTCTGGAAAACACCGCGAAACTTAAAAATATACGACAGTCAATACTGAAACGCTATGAATTTCAGGCTGCATCTTAAACAATGAAAGAGTTTCCAGTAGATGAGCCTTTGAAATAAAATAGGAATGACCGAGGAAATGGTATTGAGTCATAGTTACTGTGAGCAGCGATAGATACAACAAATGAGCTATCCTGACAGGTTTAGTAGAGCGGTTTGCATGACAGTACGCGACATAATCAGAACAGTAGGGCAGAGGGAATAATACTGGGAGTGACGTGAGAGGAATATAGGCCTTCATTCACAAGGGCAGTGAAATCAGAGTTGCAACAGGAAAAGAAAAAAGTACAGTTGAAAAATGCAGAGATGCTGGACTCACTCAGTTACAGGCGTTGTTAAAATATAGAATGAAAAACAAATTACAACAACACATTGCAGAGGAGACACGATTTGTAGTTCGTCAAACTGGTGATTTTGATCAGTTGGAAGAGAAGATGCAAACTGAGCATCAATAGAGATTGTTATTTCTGCCAATGTTAATGTCCATGAAAAAAAAAAGAATACATTGTATATGTGAAGACTAAACCTTTAGTGAAACTTTCTACCAGAGGAAAAAAAACAATCAGTTTTTTTTGCACAGAACAGATCACATCTTAGTTTCATCAGGATGATGTAGCCGAACCGATACCGCTGGTATATATCTGATGGCTGGAATAAGCATATTTCATTCCTCCGTATTAATCTTGAGCTGGTTTAGAAGCCGAGTACAGATCTAGCTGGGAGGCTAACCAACCTGCTTCTGTGGAGTCATTTGGATAGGTGAACAAAAACGAGAACTGTGCTGTCATCTGTCAGGGATTTCCTGTGCGACGGAAATAACTAGGAAGAATTTGAAAGAGGCGTAAATTTGCCTAAGCTAACTTACTTAACTAAGTTATAAATCCATATGCCTGTAATAAATCATGTTCGGGCATGTCAAAATTCATTCCGAAACTGTCTCGGCAGTTCTAGGGCGCTCAGTATATAGAAATAAAATCAACATTTTTCGAAAAGACACCGGATGACGCAAAATTGAAACACACCAATATCGTTCTTAGCCACCCAATTCCCTAATTGAGATAGTCCTATTCGTCTCTGTGTGATACCTTATCACCACCAATAACTGAAATTATGCAATTTTCCGAGTAGGTTTGGCATCGAACATTTCAAAGTGGATTAAGTGCTATAAGGATGCACCGAAGCTCTATGGTAGCCAGTGCCTTACCGGGAATGCCAATTGCTGCAAGAATAGGATAGTAAATACACAAAACGTCGTAAATTGTCCAACTTGGCATTCTTTCGTGAGCAGCTGCGATCAGTTATTTTACACACTCCAGATGCCCCATGAAATGGCAAATGGTCTTATATTAGAGACCGAAATCCCTCTGGGACAATTAGTGGGGACATCTTCTGACTGCCGTTATGAACAACTCAGGGAAAAAAATACATTTACGTACACAATGCTAGCACTATGTGCCCTTCTGAATTTCTCTTTGTTCCTCGAGGGACATTACAGAATTTGATGTTGCAAGTTTTCTATATAAATGTTTTTCACGTTTTATTTTTCTGACGATAGGTTTAAGCCGCTTGAATAAAATTTAGAATACGGAAAATGACCCATCAAATAACTATCGGAATTGACCAAAGTTCTGGCGCATATGGCCACCGATAGGAAAGGATCAGAATATATTCTGGCCAGAAGTTGTGAGAAAAAATTTCCCAGGTGTGTGGGAGTCGCCTTGTTCTCAATTCACACCCCCGCCCATCCACCCCCTCCCCTAATCCGGTTGGTTATAGTAATGGAAATTCTTCTTTTCTCTATGTAGTAAGATATAATTATAATAAAAACTGTAATAACGACCTGACGAAAACGTATAGTAAAAATATTTTTTGTGCTTTCTTATGACTTCTGGCGTGAGTCCATCTCCGCACACCGCCATTAACACACACAAAGGCACGCAAAAAGTAATTTTCTACATTATTGTCCAGTAAACAAATACATTATTTTAAACGAACCAGATCTCTCCAAATGAAAGACCTGATACCCGATGTCCCATTTCTGACTGTTGGTTTACTCTTTGCAGTTTAATTTCAAACATTTTACGATGATATCCCTAAGTATTCGTTGCCTTCTGGTGACACTTCATTTCGATCAATTACTTAGCTGTCTGAAAACAGCTTCAAATAGAAACCGATGATCCCCTCGGAAATTTGCATATTTCAAGTTTGTCGTAATCAAGTAATAGAACGATATTTTGATGGATCACTTGTGATTTCTCCTTTAGGCGAGATCTATGTTTTGCCTTCTGTTAACAATTCGGGCATTTTTTTCGGATTTTAAAAGAAATTGTTGATATGTAATATCAGTATGGATAAATGCAAGTAATTTCTTTTACCTATAATTGTAAGTATGATCGCCGTCAGTACTTTTCTATTTTTTGAGTACCTTATAACCGTTTTTCTCATGTCCATAGTTCTGATGAAGTGTGTTGGGCCAAACTGTCGACTATTTATTATTTTCCATCGATGCTGCTTGCCCTGCTGAGTTTCTCCAGCATTTGGTATGTGTTGTTTAGCATAATCATTGTAACTAAAGGTATTATGTGTGCGTGTTTTACCCCCATAATTCAGCAAGCTTCTTGATTATGCGCAGTCCTCTGTGGCCAGATATTAGATCAAAACGTTATTACCTCTGTGGTTGCTGATAATTCTATGCAAGGATTGATGCATCATGGCGCATCGAATTTAGAGCTGTTTTAACCTCTTTTTATTATTTTTTGTAAACTGATAATTCTGTATCCATCCGAAACATCTATTTTGTTTGCCTTTGTATGGAAAAGCTTCTGTTGAAGTATATGTATAAGGTCCTCAATGTGTTTAATAGATTGATAGGAACTTGTCGAGACGTTATATTTCCTAAGTATTTCTTTAGTTTTTCTCTTAACTTTCTTGTTCGGTTTATTATTATTTTCTTTCTCAGCTCAAGCTGATAAAACTTCAGGTACAGGCGTAGCTAGGCACACTCATTTCTCAATTGCAAGAAACTTTCAGACTGTTCTAGTGCTGTTTTGTATTGTGTCTTTCTGGAGTTTAACATAAATATTACTATGCAGACTAAATTGTGTAATGTTGTTGTGTATTGACTTGCGGGGGGGGGGGGGGGGTGGTACCAGTTTTAGATATTACTGTTGGGACAATGTATACTCTGCTCGTATTCCATTGTCTTTCATTTCGCTCTTTTAATTCAGTGATTTTCTCTTTTTGATTTCTATTTATTATGTCCATTTTGAATGACTATATGTTTGAGGTACGGTATGTGTTCGTGCTTGTTTAAATTATATTTCCAGGCTTCCGGTTTAAGATGGCGCTGGTAACCATCAGCGACTGTTTGCTTTTGGCAAATAAAACAAAGGAAACACATAAATATTTTATTATTTACTGTATTTCTGCTAAGTAATCATTGCAAAGAATAGACCGTAACTTTCAGTCGGAGGTGAGCTTTAAAACTGCCTGTACAACCTATCAATTTTCAGCTGGAAACTAAAGATTCGAAGGCGCAGGACCGTTGCGACGTGGTGTGTGCGAACCGAAAGGAGGCAGCGTGGTCCTGGCTGGAGAGAGGAGAGTGACACATTGTTAGGCTGGTGCGGACTCTAAGGCAATTTGATTCAGCGTAATTGAGGCGAGTAGAGCGGAGGCGATGCAGTGAAGATGGTAGGGTCAGACTCACGCCCGAGAGCGAGGAAAGATACGAGGTTTGTTCTATTCAAGCGCTGACCCAAATTGGAAAAGTTAGTATAGAGCCTAATTGAGGTCGTGGGCACCGTCCCTAGAACCAATCAAAGCAGCATGTTCCGAGACGAGGGCTTGACAACTTAGCCACCAAGCTATGTTATAATAGAGAGGAATTCGGGTCTAGAGACGAGGGATGGACCTGTTTATTTCGCTGCCCTGTGATGTTTAGTCCTCTCTGCACCGAAATGTGGCTGCAACTATCAGAATGTGGACTCACTTTTGTGAGTTTTATTCCTGAATATTATCTGCTTACATTTACTGTTTGACCGTTTTTCTCCTTTTTCCCTTTCTGCACGTTGAGTGACGGTCTTCTGTAAATTCAAAGGGTTCTATTGGGGTTCTCTGTTCTGTAGCTGCCTGTAAGTACACAATTCTCAAGGATGTATAAAGAATACATACTTTGATAATAAATGTACTTTGCCTTAGATTTTGGATTTATTATATACGGACAGTTATAATGGATTGTCCTACCTGCAATGATTGATCAGTAGTAATATAATTTGTGGGACACTGGCTCTATGACTGGATAAAGCGTACATTTATAGTAAGGTTTGGTTTGTTTTTCTGAATTTGTATCTCACAGAAAGATTTTACTGAGTGCTGTTTTCCACGTGATTTTGCCGGTGCAAATAAATGGATTGAGCTTTGACTAGCGACCGATGCAGAGATCAGAAGATTAGAGGTAGGGATCTCCTCAACTCCACTGCCCAAGAAGGAATAACAACAGCCGATCGCGGCAGCTCAATTGAACTTTGAGCTGCGACCAATCCACTTCTGGGATTGATCAGTAAGAGAAATTTAAGGAAAGCAGGTGCAAGCGCAGCAGACATTGCCTGAGTGTTCAGAGTCAGAGTGGTGATGTCAAGGCTTTAGCTCTTCGACTCTTCAGTGAAAGGAAGCTTAAGTCAAAGAAAGCGCAGAAATAAAAGCTCTAGGAAGAAAGGAATGCAAATTGAAGGAGTTCTGGAAAGAAATACGGCTGATATTAAGGATAGCGTGCAAGCGGCGATGAAACATTGAAAAAAAAATAAAGCTAAAACGTAGGATGGAAGAAAAGAAGGACAAAGGAACAATAGATGAAAAAACGGAAGGAAACAAGCCGGAAAGGAAAAGGAAAAAAACATAAAGATGAAGAACTTGAAAAGAGACGGAAAGAAAGAAAATTAGGAAGAAGAAACGTGAGACAGAGAGAACGAAGGTAAGAAGGGGTTAGAGAAGCACAAAAAAGAACAGAGGTAGAAATATGTTTGAAAAAATGGCAGAAATGAAAAAAAAAGTAATACAGAAATGAAAGCAACCGAGGAGCTTTAGAAAGAATGCAAGTCAGAAAGAAAGTAAAACAGAAAGGTAATCAAAAAGAAGGTAATACGGATATAAGGAACGAACGAAAGTTAGAAACATGGCAGGAAGAAAGGTAGAAAAATGGAAGGATAGAAAAATAAAAAGCAAGAGAGTCAAAAACAAAAGAAGAGAGCGAGGAATGATGAAAGAGCCAAGGAAGAATGGAAGAAAGGAATAAGAAAAGAAAGAAACAGACAAGAAAACATGCAAGGCAATTTAGAAAGATATATTATATGAAAATAAAGGAACTTAGAAAGAAAGAATGATTAAAGACAAGGAAAGAAACAAAGGAAAAGAATGGGTGAGGATGATAGGACCATGGAAGGAAAGAAGTCACAAATGAAAGAAAGACAGAAGGAAGGAAGCAACTAAGCAAAAACTGAGGAAAAATGTAACAAAATGAATAAAAGTAAGGGTAAAAAAGATGGAAGGGAAGAAAGAATGAAACCCTCAAAGAAATACAAATGGAAAGAAAGAAGGCATGATAATAATAAAGAGGAAGTGAAAGGTAGAAACATAAAGTCAAAGAAGCATGCAATGAAGTTAGGAAGGGAGGAAGACAAAAAGGAATGGAGGTTGAAAGGAAAGTTGTACCAGGAAGGAAAGGATGGAAAAGAAGAAAAATAAAAATAGACGAAGAGGCACTCAAAGAAATTTAGAAAGGAAGGAAGTTATGAAGAAAACGAAAGAAACGAACAAGAAAATAAAGATGGTTGAGAAAAAGAAAGAACAGACGAGGAAGAATGGAATAAAATTCACAAAGATATATTATTATGTGGTAATTTAGAAAGAATGAAGGTAATGAAGGAGCCAAGAACAATGCAAACAGAAAGAAAGAAAGAAAGAAAGAAAGAAAGAAAGAAAGAAAGAAAGAAAGAAAGAAAGAAAGAAAGAAAGAAAGAAAGAAATACGTAAGAAAAAAGAGGAATAATGTCTGGAAGGGGAAAAAGAAGGAACTAGATGGAAAAGAAACGAATTCAGGAAATAAAGAATGAAAGACATGAAGAAACATGGAAAGTAATATAGAAATGCGAATAAGAATGCAAGAAGGATGGAAAGAACGAAAGATAGAGAGACAATGAGAAAAAATAAAGAAGGAAGAAAGGAAGGAAGAAATAAATGATAAAAGAAGAAAGAGAAAGAAATGAAAGAAGAAAGAAGGGAAGGATGAAAGAAGTAAACAAGGACAAAAAGGAAAGGGACAAAAACAGCACATCATTCAAACAGGAACTTAATTTGCACACGGTTGACAGAGTATAGACTGTATATATGAAGGGCATATTATGTTTTGGCAGCGGTTATAATCTGTTGCTGATTACGCATTGTTTATGCTTCGAAGTCTTCTGTAATATTCCTGGTATATATCGAAACAATCGAAAAATATTGCCATATAGAAACAACATCGTTGTCTGTGTCCGAGGAACACGGCTCACGCTTCACTGGAGGCCTGATTCGCACACATAGGAAAGAGCTCTGATAGTCTCAGTGGCGACATTCTATTCAGCGTGTTCGTTAGCGTCATGCGTCAGTTGGAAGTTCAAGTTTAAAGCTCAAAGCGCATATATATTATCAAAGTAGGCGTAGATTATACAACCTTAAGATGCACTTCCTTGCAGACAGCCAAAAAGAAAATCCCAGAAGAATAAAATTAAAAACTGACACACAATATGGAGGGGGGGGGAAGAGAGAGAGAGAGAGAGAGAGAGAGAGAGAGAGAGAGAGAGAGAGAGAGAGAGAGAGAGAGAGAGAGAGAGAGAGAGAGAGAGAGAGAGAGAGAGAGAGAGATAGAGATAGAGAGAGAGTTTAGCTGAAGATCTTTCTCTACGTCTCAATTCCAAAGCGATGTTCGTTATTCAAAATCTCTGACAACTTTTTAAAGTTAGAAATATAGGACATTAATACCTGCTATCGTTTGGGCTTTGGAACTGAATAGAATCCTGCAGTGTGTTCTCATTGATTTTACAGCTATTAGATTACTTACCAGCGCTTAGACTTTAATATTCTAACCTCCAATTTCAGACAGCCGCGTTCCTGTACCGATGTCATCTCTATTCTACAACACTCCTCGAGGTCCGTCAACTGCGTTCTACGTCGCGCGTGATTAATCTTCCCACATGCCACCACTACGTATTTGACTGACTGCATTTACTTATGCTGTCTATTACCCTCTTTCCAAGTTGATGTAGCTCCCCTGCTGACAGTAGATTTTCTCTTCTCAATTAACCACAAAATTACGTATTCTGCCATCGATTTCTTTGCTGTTTGTAAATAAACGGTCAATATGCTTATTTTTAATCAGTGTCTTCTGTCTCACTTACCAAGCCTGTGACTCAGATTCCTTGCAACAGAACGCTATCGAGAATGATCGCAGGAATTAAAGGTTTAACATATGAGGAGCGTTTGATGGCTATATGGGTGGAGTTTAGAAGATTGGGGGCGGGTTGTCGCATTGAAAGGCCTAGAAAAAAGTTGATTTGGAAAGGGTGCTTCCTATTGTTGGTGAGTAGTCTAGGACCGGAGGCTACAGCTTCGTAATAGAAGGACATCCATTTAGAGCAAAGAGGAGGAATATTTTCTTACCCAGTGGGTGGTGAATCTACGGAACTCATGACCACAATCGGCTATGAAGGCCGATTCGATGGGTATATTTCAGGAGGTTTGATAGTATCTAGATTATTCGGGGCTCAAAGTTTACAGGGACAAGGCAGAAAAATTGGGTTAAGAGGAGTAATTACTCAGTCATGATGGAATGATGGAGCAGACTCGATAGGCCAAAAGCCTATTTCTGCTGCAAAGTCTGATAGTGTTTTGGTCTTCTAGAATACTAGAACATTCGTCCATAAGGTATAGGAACAGAATTAGGTCATTTGGCGCAGCAAATTCTGTTTCGCCATTTCATGCTGGCTGGTCCTTTCTCCCTTTTAATCCTGTCTCTGAATTTCCACTGTCTCATCCTTACAAGTCTCCGAATTTCCAGACTTCTTTTTCCCTACAAATCACCTCTCTAATCCAATCGTCGCAAGATCCAGCATCAACTATGCTCATCAACTATGCTGAACACCTTGAGAAGCTGGTCATGGGTTCAATTAACTCTTCTGAAGCAAAG
Organism: Hemitrygon akajei; assembly: GCF_048418815.1. Taxonomy (NCBI): domain Eukaryota; kingdom Metazoa; phylum Chordata; class Chondrichthyes; order Myliobatiformes; family Dasyatidae; genus Hemitrygon; species Hemitrygon akajei. Next base: position 59,163,465 of record NC_133147.1, read on the forward strand.
ACCTGGACCAGTTGCAATTTGCTTACTGTCACAATAGATCTACAGCGCATGTAATTTTTCTGGTACTCTACTTGGCATTGTACCTGGACAGCATTGATACTTATGTCAAGCTGTTGTTCATTGATTACAACTTAGCAATGAACACCAGCTCACTAACAGCACAATTCATCGAGCTTCTAAACCTAGGCCTCTGTATCTCCCCCTGCGACTGAATGCTTGTTTCCTCATCAGGGACGACAGTGCGTGTGAATCGTAAGAAAACATCTCCTCCTCCCTGACAGTTAACACTGGTACATCTCAAGGATGCGCTGTTAGCCCACTTTTATATTCTCTATACGCCGTTGACTGTGTGACTTGGCACAGCCCAAATCCAATCTATCAATTTTACGATGATAATCTGTTCTTGGCAGTATTTCAGACGGTGACAAGAAGGTGTCCGAGAGTGAAATAAATCGACGGGATGAGTAGTGCAGGAACAACGATATTGCACTCGTAAACAGTAAGACTAAATGTTTGATTGGGCACTCCGGGAAAGTGAGGTCGGGAGCACAGGCACTTGTCTTAATCGAGTGATAAGCAGTGGAAAGAGTGAGCAGCTTCAATTTCTTGAGTGTCAATATTTCTAGAGATCTGTTGAGGACCCAAAATATTGATGTAATTACGCAGAAGGCACGCCAGCTTCAACATGATATATCATTAGACGCTTGAAAAGGTTTGTATATCACCAAGTAGTCCAGCAAATTAATACATATAGACCGCAGAGGACATTTTGCCCAGGCGCATCACGATATAATATGATGAAGCCAATGCACAGGAGGGGGAATTACTGGAGAGGGTTTTAAACTCAGACAGCTCCATCATGGGCACGTCTCCCCGCCATCAAGGACATCTTAAACAGGTGATCCTAAAGAAAGATGCCTCCATTATTAAGGACATTCGCCATCTGGAACATACCCTTTCTCATTGCTTCCATCAAAGAGGATTTACAGGCGTACGAAGACACACACCCATCGTTTCAGGAACAGATGTCCTTCCCCCCCGCCCCCCGACATCAGATTTCTGAACGAACCATGAGCCCACGGACATCACCATAATTTTTACTCTACTTCTGCACGACGTATTGCATTTTTAAATAAATTTCTTACTGTAAGATGATTTTATGCATAAAACACTGCATGGAGCCGGGACGCTACATATTTCTTCACAGATAATAAACATGACTTTGATTCTAGGGCCGAACCAGCGTAACCGACGATATCTGAATAAAATTAAAGATAAACACAAATCGCTGTGTGGCGAGTCAGTAAGACGGATGCATATTGTAATCAGACTGAATAATATGGGAAGTGTACAGCTGATCTGGGAGTAGAGACCTGTCGACTGATAGATAACATTGCTCTATGACATATATTTGAATGCTTTTGTGGTAAGTTTTGTTGCGATGTTTCTCAGAATTGCTTTTTATTGCTTTTGTTTCAGGTTTTTATGCAAACGCTACAAGAGCGTCTCGTGAGGGGAAAAAACTACTTAAAATCAGCAACGTTCCCACTATTGCTTATATAAAAAACTTCGGCGAATAGTGATTTGAAGATGTTTGAGATATTTTTCCATAGGTCAGTTGGCAGGGGACATCACTTTAAAAATCACAACAATTCGGACAGAATGATAATCGTTTTAAGTAGATTATCGTTATTCTCAGTTTCCTTTAAACAATTCATTACCGCAACGTATTTATCATTTCGTCACCGACTCTCAAACTTTACAACCACTTTTACCTTCACCTGGCATTATGTCGGACTTACTCTTCAGACTATAGATGATGGATTATATGGATTAGAAGTTTACCGCTTCACTAATTGACGATTCGGCTTTTCATACTTAGTCATGAAGTTCTAGTCGCATTTTTGCAATTATTGAATATTTCAGTTTGATCTCGTTCTAAGTCCTTGCTATTTGGATGAAGATCTCACTATCGGTCGAATGTTGTTGCATTCATCTTTGGAATACTCTTTACCGCATACATAATAGAAAATATAAAATTAACCTGACAGAAGATAATAAGGTAAAGACACACGGGGTCCATGGTGTGTTGCAAGTTGGCTTTGGAAGTAGCTGGACTACATGAGACAAAGAGTAGTATTAGAGAACGGCTATCCTGGCTGGAAGTTCGTGAATTGTGGTATTGCACAAGCATTTGTGTTGGTTCCTGTGTTGCTTGTAGTGTATATCAATGATTGGCATGTAAATGTATATGCGCAAGTTAATAAATTTTAAAATGATACCAGGTTTGAAGGAGCTGTGGATTGTGTGAAAAGCTAACGAAGAACCTAGGTAATATAGATAAGTTGCATGTATACGCAGTGAAGACTTGGATGGAGTTCGGTTCGCGCACTTCGGTTGCGGTTGCGGTGTTGCACTTGGAAGATCTAATGAATGGAGAATGTATACATTTTATGATAGGTCGATTATTAACAGTGAAGAACAGAGGGATCTTAACTGGTCCCTCTGTGCTCTGAAGATTGCTACTCAACAGGGTAAGGTGATATATAAAGCGTATGGAACCTTTGCCTTCATTGTTAGGGTTATTAGGTATAGGAGTAAGGAAGACATGATATATTATCTTGAATTTTCTTCGCTCAGAGTAATGCGTATATTACTGTGGGAAGAATGTGGATACTGTGAAAAACGTTCAGAATTTAATAACGGTGTTGCCTGGATTGGAGTACGTGAGCAGATAAGGAGAGGTTGTTAAATCTTGGATTGTTCCTCAGAGGGTTAGAGGAATAAGACAGAGAGTTTTATATATTTATGAGAGGCATAGGTAGGGTATATCGTCAAAAGGTTTGCTCCGGGTGAAAAATACCAAGCACCAGAGGACATGATGTCAAGGTTGGAGTGTGAAATTTGAATGCAGGCGAGGGACAAACATCTGTCAGACACGAATCTGTGTCCCGCTGGATCGTCTCGGCCAGAAACCTCGACTGTACTCTTTTCCACAGATGCTGCCTGGCCCGCTGAGTTCCTCCCGCATTTTCTGTGTTGAAGAGACAAATATTTCACGCAGAAATAATTAGGTGTTGAAAGTTAAAGGGTGACTAGGAAAATAATATGTACCCTCATGCAGGGCCGTCTATGCCTCGAGCACATGATATGAGTAGAGTTTTAAACGAAAATAAAACGGGGAGTGCATAGTGCTGCAATATAACCGGAACATTACATTATTACTGAGATGTCGCACAGTTGATAATGATTTCGGGTTCGTAATAATGTTTTCGCTGTCACTGATCGGCGGAAAAAGCTGCGGATTGTGCTTGTATTACTCTGTTACATAAAGGACAATGTTACAGCGTCTCACGAAATAACATTCCACAGAGTGCAATCTGCACTAGATGACCAGACCACATTCAATGCTTCTGAAAATCATATGTAAAAGAAGGATAAAATCCGTTTGCAGATCTGGTTAAAGAAATGGCAGGTGGATTTGTATCCCATAATGTGGGAAGTATCATACTTATGTAGCCCAAGTGTTAAGACAACTTTCTGTTTGTTTGCGAATTTCTTCCTAATCACTTCAGTCTGCGCTCTGACACTTATGCTGAGGTTGCAGTCATGGTCTGTTCATTGTGGTTCTCAGGGGCTTTGACATTACATCGTCACATCGCCCTTTGCTGCCAAAAGGTACGGAAACAATTTTCTACTGAAGAACACGATGGTTATTGTTTCAGTGAATTGTGTGAGCTGTGTGATGCATTACTTAACAGAAACCTAAGATCCAAAAATGTGAAAATCTTGCATAGACTTTCTAGAAAGCGTCCAGTTGTTTGGCAGTCTTCGGACTCCCTTTGATCTTTCCACATCGGGAAACATGGGCCAACCTGTCGAAACTTGTATGTGGACAGATGTAATAGAGGAGAGACCGTACTCAATCTAATATTAGGCAATGGATCTGTCGATGGAGGAGCCTTTCGGGTACATCGACTAAAACATTCTGACCTTTAACATAGCCAGGGAGAGAAGCAGACGGTAGTTAGAAGTGTTTAATTGTGGAAGGGAAAGTATAATGAAAATGGAAGCGTCAATTAGGAACATATGTATTTAGGGAAATGCACAACGGAAATGCGGGAATTTTTTTTTACGTCTTACTTGTTTAAAGTTTTGTCCCAGTAAAGCAATGAAAGAATTGTACAGAGGAAATCTATGGCTGCCGGAAGATTTGGAGCATCTGTCATAAGGAAGAAGGGAATATAGCTTTAGAAAGTGAGATTAGAGCACGGTTCTGGGAATTATACGATAGAGAGGACGGCGCTTAACAAAGGATTTAGGTGAGCAGGACGTGGACATGATTAGGCCTTGGCGAGTTGAATTAAGGAAAATCGGCAAGGTGTTGTACGTGCACATGAAGAACATGGGGTCGACTAGAGTTAGGGATCAGACCGATCAGGGATGAAAGAGAAAACACGTGCCTGGATGCGGAAGAGCTAGTGCCGGACAATGAAGTATACTTTGTTTCAGTATTCATCATGAGAAGCACCTTGACGAATATTGGCGCCAAAGCACTATATGTTAGCACCAAGTTATTGCAACTCGGAGCAATCTGGGGTTTGAAATTCAATTCCGGTGGCGTTCTGGAAGGAGTCTCTTTACTGTATGTTCTCTCCGTGGAATGCATGGGATTCCACTCGGTGATCCAGCTTCCTCCCACAGTCCAAAGACGTACCGGCTAGGTTAATTGGTCATTGTAAATTGTCCTGTGATTAGGCCTGTCCTACGATTTAAGGTATATATATATATATATGTATACACACACACACACACACACACACACACACACACACACACACACACACACACACACACACACACACACACACACAGATATATATAGAACAGGTGAACATAATTGAGCATACTAATGATAAGAAAGAGGATCCGCTGGAATAATTGAAATCATTTATGCGGTACGTCCATACAGTTGGACAGGATATACCTCAGATTACTACAGGAAGTACGGAGGCTACTGCTGAGCAATTGGTCCTTCTAATTGCACCATTACTCGCCGGAGGACGTAGACCTTATAGTTTGGAAGGTGACTTAATTTTTACTTTGATCAAGAAGGTTAATAGGCCTAATCCTTGGATTAATGGACTTGAGGGATGCGCTTTATAGGGATTATAGTAAGGCGGTCTGCGAGATTTGCACATTTTAACTTAGTTCAGAAAGTTAGACGGACAGCGATCCAGGGAAATCGACGCGTAAATTCAGAAATGGGTTGCCCACAGAAGGCAGAGAACGATGTTATAATTTGGCGTATCCTGCCTGTAGGTCAGTGACCAACAATGTTCTGCAGCAATCCGTCTTGGGAACGCAGATGTCTGTCAATTTTATAAATGTTTTGAAAGAGGCAGTGGAAGGGTGCTTTAATAAGATTGCAGATGACGTGTAGGATAGTAGCTTTGTGAGTAGTGTACAAGTTTGTTGTAGTTTACAACGGGACAACGACAGAATGCAGTCGTGGGCTGAGAAGTGACAGGTGGAGTTCAGTGCAAGTGGAGTTTAGGTAAATTATTGGAAGGAGTACTAAGAGACAGGATCTACAAGTATTTGGATGGACAGGGACTTATTAGGGAAAGTCAACATTGCTTTATGTGTGGTAGGTCATGTTTAACAAATATATTAGAGTTTTTCGAGGAGGTTGCCAGTAAAGTGGATGAAGGAAATGCAGTGGATGTTCTCTACATGGACTTCAGTAAGGCCTTTCACATGGTCCCGCATGGAAGGTTCGTTAGGAAGATTCAGTCTCTAGGTATACATGGAGAGGTATTAAATTGGATTAGACATTAGCTCAATGTTAGTGGAGGATTGCTTCTCTGAGTGGAGGCTTGTGACCAGTGGTGTGCTACAGGGGTCAGTGCGAAACTGAGTTACAGAGAAAGGTTGAATAGGTTAGGACTTTATTCCCTGGTGAGTAGAAGAATGAGGGGAGATTTGATAGCGGTATATAAAATTATGATGGGTATAGACAGAATGAACGCAAGCAGGCTTTTTCCTCTGAGGCTAGGGGAGGGAAAAACAGAGGACATGGGTTAAAGGTGAAGTGGGAAAAGTTTAAAGGGAACATGGGGGGTATGCTTCACACAGAGAGTGGTGGGAGTGTGGAATGAGCTGCCAGATGAAGTGGTAAATGCGGGCTCACTTTTAACATTTAAGAAAAACTTGGACAGGTACACGGATGAGAGGTGCATGGAGGGACATGGTCCATGTGCAGGTCAGTGGGACTAGCAGTAAAATGGTTCGGCACAGCCAAGAAGGGCCGAAAGGCCTGTTTCTGTGCTGTAATGTTCTATGGTTCTATGGTTCAATCGGGAAAATTGTAAAGTGGTTCACTTCGAAATGTTGAACTTGACGGTAAATTACACAGTCAATGGCAGGATACTTGGCAGTGGGGGGTGGGGTGGTAAGTCTGTTAACTTGCCGTTTATGTCCATAGAGACCTAAATATTTCCCACGTTGGTAGGGTGTTTCAGATGAAGCAAAGTGTATTGGTTTTCATTAGTCGGGGAATGTTACAGCTCTATAAAACTGTGGATAGACCACACTTAGCGTTTTGTGTTCAATTTTACAGGATGTGGACCTTTACCTCAGTGCACAGCAGATTTGCCAGGAGTCTGTGTAGAGCACAAAACACCTGTTCTGAGGGAAAGTTTATCCGGCTAGACTTTTTTTTTTATTTGGAGTGTAGGATTACACGTGACTTCATTGCGGTGTAGAAGATGATACAAAGCATATATAGCGCGAACAGTCAGCGACATTTACACACGGCAGAAATAGCAAAACAAAAACGAATAATTCTAAAGTGTTTGAACTACAACACACTGACGGAGTTTGCTTTGTCTCAGAGGATTACTTAAATTAAGGCTAATCTGTAAGCCACAGTATACATGCACAAGCGGTGTGTTGTGAAGTGGGATCACAGAAAAAGTTAGGCAGAAGTTCAAGTATCTATTTTGGTGCGGGAAACATCGCCATTGGTAAACCACTGAGAATGGTCTTAATGCGTTTTTAGTTATTTATTGAAAGACAGCACAGAATAGCCCCATGCGGTCTTTTCAGCCGCGCCACCAGCAATCCCCCGATTTAATTTTAGCCTAATCACGGGACAATTTAGCCTACCAACTGGTGCGTCTTTCGACAGTTGTAGAAAACCCGTAAACTCGGTGGAAACACACGCAGTCATGGGAAGAACGTACAAACTTTTTATAGGCAGCGGAGGGACATCTTTTCGGATAACAGCAACAACAGCGGGAACCTGCAGTGAGGAATATTCTGTTAGCAGCAACAGCAGGGGAACCCTGTAGTGGGGGACATTCCAAGTGGTCCATTAGTTATTAAAACAGACTACTTACCAATAGCTTTCCAGTTATAACTACGCTTGCCCAAGAAAGCAACCTGGGTCTTCTTTGTCCTAAGAAGTTTTATGGAATTTGACATTTCCCCGTTGAAGTTTTCCACTTTTGTCGAAGTGCGGCATCGAGATAATACTATCGGAATGCATCAGCCCCTAGATAGAGAACTGATCTGTCGAAGGTCGCAACGACTTGCAGAGTAGTGTATACACGTCAATCTTTTATAGGGAACAATCTCGCCACTATAATTTTGTATCTGCACTACCGTCAGCCTCGGGTAATCAGATGGCATAATCACAGAATCTTACCTCTCCATTACACTCTTCATTCACCAAAAGATGAACACAATTTCGAATGCGCACCAAAATTCCCTCTCTAAGATGGAAAGAGGAGACTATTATTATGTTCATTATGTTTTTTTGCATATTAATAAATGCCGCAAATGATTATAGTATTTATTTTAAAACTGGGCCAAGCTACAGTACGTCGAGTATGCTATTAGCAAAGCTTTCCATTAAAACTGAACAGATATTTCGCTCCATTCCGCAGCTCCTCCCTGAACTTCCTCTGGGTCAATCCATAGATACACGTGTTGGTGCAGGTACTGAGAAAGCGTGACATAAACCCAATTTGTTGAACGATGTATATTGGGGTATTCAAATATTTGTCCGTGTAAAGAAAATTTTGTACCTGCCAGTTTACAGAATGCACTACATAGGTTATCCACAAAAGAACAAAGTTGGCTGATAGAGCGAAAAGCAAAATCATTGACTTTCTCCGATTCTCCATCTCCGCATCTTTCTGATTATCGCTGTTGCTCCGGAGTCCTTGCCGGACTCTGTTTGCCGCGATAATGTGCCTTACAGTTAAAGCATTGAATAACAAAATTAAACAGATCGGCAATGACGGTGTTATGATAGTGTCAAACAATTCGTAGGCTTTCCATGTCGGTAAAGTCAAATATTCCTTTTTTAACACGCAGCTCCACGGTACATTGTCGATTATAACATAAGGCTCAACCACGAAATAAAAGGGGATACACCTCAGACAACCAATTACACACGCAGTCGTTATAACCACGGTCGCTGTTCTTTCTGTGCAATATTTCTCTCGCAGCTTATGACAACATATCGCAATATAGCGATCAAATGTGAAGAGAACTGTTAGCCAAACGGAACAATCCATTGATGCCATCTTCATGGCTAGGGTCACAGAACACACTGGAGTTATAAGCAAGAAATTGACAAGCGAATAGATATTATTAATTTGTTCCACTACAACGGCTATAACAACCACCATCATGTCAGCCGCTGCCATGGCCACCAGGTAACGGGTGATGCATTTAGAGAGACCACATCTTCCGCGGGATAAGATGACAATTGCGACTACATTAACTTTAAAGATAAGAGAAAGAGACAGTTACAGATTAGAAACAATGCTTCAGTTCGCCATGGGTCTTTGTCACTGCTACTGCTGGCCTCCGTATCAGCACGTCTAGTATTATACACGCTGGGTTCGCATTGTTCATAAGATTGGCTCTGTATACCAATGAGCAAGTGACCTGAATAATTCGCAACAGCCGGCATAAATCGATCCGGTACCGTTATAATTACACTGTTTGTCCTCAGCTACTTGTAGACCTGCCGGGTAATTCTAGCAGTTGAACTGAAAATGTTTAGGCATATTTCACATTTTCTGACTCTGCAGTGAGGGACATTCTAAGCTAAGGAATTGTCTGTATTTGCATTGAAGCGTCATTGCCCCATTCAGGACTGGTACATCTAACGTAAGTTTAAACTGAGAGGTTATTTAAAATTTATTCACAATGCTTTGTCTTTTTTATTTACTTATTTGAATTCATGGGCAAATAAATTTTCGTTTCTTTATATTTTTATCTTAAAATTAATAGGTGCATTCACTGATAACCTGAGGTGTCGGAAAGCCTTGACAATTGGCCTGAGAATACGCCTCGCTTTTTCTTTCAGGGCCCTGCACTATATTTGTCAGACTGTACTGCATTTTCCTTCGCACTGCAACAGTATGTCATACCCTGGATGTACTGATATATCTGGATGGGTTGCGATCAATGTACTTCATTGTGCCTCGTTATATATGGCAATAATAAACTAATACCAAATCAATACTAATGGGAATAACAATTTTTCAAACTCTATGAAATATTGATATATCAACAGAATATTTATAATGTACAGTTTACAGAAGTAAAATAAATTATTATATATGTTACCTTTATAAAGCTTCATGTCCAGAATTTCTGACTGATCGTAACTGCCCTGCCCGGAAAATTTTCAATCATATACATCAGGAATCAGAGTCCTGCGCGGCTGTGATCAGCTAAATGCCCCTGTGTCACCCAGACTTGGTCCAGGTGGATCAAGGGACAAACAGGTGCAAGGAGAATTTGTTGGTATTACTCCATGTGGAAACGGGAACCACTGATTTAAGATTAAATAGCAGAAGAAAAAAATTGCGAAGGAATAAAAGGAGAAGAACCGTTATCGTAGATCTGTGGACCCAAATTATTGTAATTCTTTAAAGTTGTATTTGGAACTTGACTCCTTCTCCACAAAAAATAAAAAAAAGACTGCACTTGTTTTACGCAGGAACATAACAAAGTATAAATGAGTTATTGTCGCGGCTGTCGATGTAAGTTTAAAATAAAGACAATATTCTGACCAACTGACATGATTCAATTACGACGGAAATGGACACGAAAAGGCTTAATGTGAACTAAAACTACGAAGCCACGATAATGGCAACACTCAAAGTGCTGGAGGAACCCAGCATGTCTATAGACACGACTTCTTACCGGGGATGCCAACGATTCCAAGTACAGGATAGTAAACACTCGCTATATAGTGAATTGCTGGGTATCCCATTTTCTCTTCGATGCAGTGATCAACTCCAACAAAATTTGTAACTGTCTACATGAAAAATCATTGAAATATGAAGTACTTATAGCCATCTGACTGGGAGGGGTTTGATGTGCTTAGCTAATTATTGCAAAACGCCTCCTCTTTCGGGACAGCGAAATTGCATTTGAGAAAAAAAACGAAACAATTAGAATAATCTATTTTTATTCACTGTAGCTCTGGTATATTAATTTTCTTTCCCCATGGGATATTAGAAACAAGTTAGTTTCCTGTCCCATTGAGTTATATTTTCGTGTGAAATATTGCAATATATTCTTCGTAGAACGATGTTTGAGTTGTTTGAACTGTTTTACCTGGGAACCAACATGAGTTAAAACTTGGTCATTTAAATGACTATGATTCAAAACATTACTCTTGCTGCGACGTCAGGTGTTCAAGAAGCAGATTTAGACAAGATTAAGTAGCTGCGGTAGATTTTGTTAAACCAAGTAAAAAAAGAGCAAAGGCATTGCCTGTAAATAGGATCTGCAGTTATAAAGACAGATTGATATGCAAGGTCTATTCACAGAAGAACGAAGGAGGCCGAAATGCGACATTTAGTTGTTTATAAAATTAGGGGGAACAACATTTTCTTAGCGTAACGGATCTAGAAGCAGAAGCCACCAATTTAAGGCGCGTTGAGTGGAAGGGCAAGAGGCTACGGAGATCTGAACGGTACAGAATAGAACAATACAGCATATTACAGACTCTTCGACCCACAATGTTGTTCCAACATTCAACCTATTCTCAGGTCAGGCTATCCTTCCTTTCTACGTAGTCCACCAATCCTCGATCACCCGTGTGCCTATCTACAGTAAGTGTTTCTTAAATGCTCCATTTTACCTACCTTTACTGCTACACCTGACAAGGCGATCCATTCTCCCACCACTCTCTGTGTGGAAAACTTCCTCTTTACTTTCTTTCAATCTGTTTAAAATCCTGGTCCCTCGTATAAACAATTTCCACCCTGGAAAAATAAAGTGTCCCCAAGTATCCACTCGAACTAACGTATTATACAGCTCAACCAAATCAACTTTCACCCTTATTCGCTCCAAGGCCAAAAGCCCTAGCTCTCTCAACCTATCCTCATACTCTCTAATGGTGTCGCATTCTCATAAAACTCCTCTGCACACTCTCAAATCCTTCCATATACTTCCTATAATGAGGCGACCAGAACAGGACACAATATTCTAAATGTGGACTAACCAGGATTTTGTAGAGCTGCAACATTACTTCGTGGGTCTTCAGTTCATGTCCCTACTAATGAAGGCCAACCTATCATGCCATTTATTAAAAATCATGTCAACCTGGTTGGCAACTTTAAAAGTCTATGGGCGCGTAAACCAAGGTCGCACTGTCCCTGAACATTGTTAAGAATCTTGACAGTCACCGTGTAATTTACATTCAAGTTAGACCTCCCATAGTGAATCAGGCGCTTAGTGAAATCAATTTACAGCACATACCTGTATCTCCATCAATGAGGTTTACAACATCCTTACAAAAGTCAATCAGGCTCGTGAAGCATGAGAAAACACTCACAACGCCATGTTAACTATCCCAATCAGACTATGCTTCCAAATGCATAGATCCAGTTTAATTTAGCCTCTAGTTGGCTTGTCGACACATTTTGTCAGAAATACTTTCTGGGCGCACTGAATAAATGCCGCCCCATGTAGACTTTTTTTCTTAGAATAAGAAAGTGTTAAACAATATTAGTGATGTTGAAGTCAACAATGGAATGAAACCAAATATATTTGCATCTTTCCACAATATTCCTCCCGATTTGCTCTTCTGTGTCTCTCTGACTATTGGTACTGATGAAAAGCGTGTTACAGAGTACTCCCAAGACACTAATTGTACCCTTCCTGACTTTGAATTTAACCCACATTGATATAGTAGGCAATGCTGTTAAGGTGTCCTCCATTTGTGTATCTGCGATATGATCTCTTATGAGCAATGTCACTCCGACGCCTCTTTAATCTCCCTCCCTATTCGTCTTAAAACATCTAAACCTCGTAATATTCGGTAGCCTTTCCTGCTTTTGTGACATCAGGTTTCCGTAATTGCCACAAGTTCGTAGTTCCATGTATGAATCATGCTCTAACTTCGTCAGCCTTCTTCCAGACAAAAATTGCATTAAAATAGACGCAATTCAAAAGATGCCACTGACTATAATTCTGCCTTATCAATATCATATCCCTCCTCACAGTTTCTCTACACGATGTAACTACCTGGACACGAACTGTCCCATCCTCTGACATATCACTCTGTATCGAATCCCCCTGAAATAATAACTATTTAACAACCTCCCCACGGGTGCAACACATCTGCCCACAACGAAATTGCACCTTCCCCCCAACCACTCAAATTCACTCATGTTTTCACACAACAGCTGATGAATATGTAGAATAAACTGTCAGCAGGAGGTAGTGGGGGCAGACATGAATGGATTACTGAAATTATTGTTGGACAATTACTTGAATAGAAAATGGTTAGCGGCATAAGGCCATAACGTGGATATATGTGGTTGGTGTAAATAATCATCACAGACGGTGTAGAAAGCGTAGAAAGTCGGGCTGAGATGGTCATTATTTGTGCTTGATGATTCTGCAATTCAATGAGAAGAAAGGAGTATTGAAGAACGTAGAGCAATATTCTCTTTAACGAAAACAATATACGTTCATTTGGCCGTTTACGCAAAGAAAGTTATTTGCTGAAAGCGTAACTTTTTGCAGAGTCCTTGCCACTCAGAGGCCTGCCAACTGCTGGATCCGATGGCCATAGGCTAGTTAGATTTAATATACTGCAGGCATAACTAAATAGAAACCGATATAGGAACTCCTGCTTTGTGAAGAATATTTAAATTATTTACATCGAACTTCTGGGAGCCATGTCTCGTTCAAATATAGGGCATAACAATCTCTCATTTCCCTCTAATACAACAATCTTGCACACAGGTTCTCAACTTTTTTCTACTTAGCCTGCACATTTGCTACAAAGTTTAACCTTCGTCCGCTGAACGTGCAAAACCTGCTTCCTCGAGAGTACTGTCCGCCGAGTCCTTCACAAGATTGTGAAATCTGTAGATCATTAAATAGATTTAAAAGGAATATATCTTCCTCCGGCAGCAGGGAGCGAAAGGCTGGTAGATGACTCTGAACATCCACTGACTTCCACGTTCTCCTCGATGATTTCAACCTCCCTCTGTGGTTTAATTGGCGAGATTGGCGAGAAATGGAGTCGATCGTTGGCTAGCGTCCGTCTCCAAGCTTCTTGGCCTTGAGGCTGCACTCTTCGCATGAAGCCTCACATCCTCGGAGACAGCAAAGGTCAATCAGGTCAATACCAGATCTCCAAAATGTAGATCAGAAGCTCCAAGAGTAGTAGAACCATATTTGAAAGACAACTAAGAGGAAAAAGGGGTGAAGAAAATAATTTCGTAACCATCTGGATGATGTTGCCATTTAATTTTGACGTTTTTCAAGTCGGTTCAAAAACATGATGACAGTGGAGGACAGTCTACCTCTAACCTTGATGTGTGCTCCTCTTCTGCTTTCTGTGTAAACCAATTAAACAATTGGATCAATTGACAAATTAACAGTTCACGCTTCCCTACCTACACAGCTGTGTCCACCGCAACAGCACCAAGGATGAAAGACGAAAGTTTTACCCAGAGAGAAACGGGAAAAAGAAGAACTCAGGCACTCACCCCTACCGAAGAACAATTTCAAACAACACTGGTCTGGAGTCAGACTTGGACACAAGGAGCAGAAAAACTAAAATTCACTGAGCACAAATGACAGGAACTGTCGGATTACACAACTGCTCTAAGAAAGAGGGACATATATAAAAGAATTGCAATGACCGGCATCTGCAATAAAACAGCAATATTGTTAGGGAGAACAACGTTAGAAACCAAATGTTATATGAAAGCTGTCACCTGTCACCTGCTGAAGAAATGCGAAAGATGTTTCAGGATCTCCTGTTTTACTTGGGTACAGCCTGGGTGAGCCAACGTAAAACATTACATAGTTATAGGATGTTTAAATGAGGATTACAGTTCATTTTTTTCAATGGGCTGCTTAGCAAATAAAGATAACAAAAAAAAATTGTGTAGTAGGTTACCTTCGGACGTGGATTTCATGGGGACCGTATCTAATATTCCAAAGTGTATTCGCAGGCAGAGATCATCAGTAGGCGAATGCACTTTGCCCAGACAAGTAGAAAATACGCTTGTTTATCGTTTAAGTTTAGTTTAAGTATGTCAGGGTCCGGTCCGGTCCGAGGGCTCCGGACTCCGGGTCCTGCAGTTCTCCCTCTCGTCATCCGTGATCTAGTTAGGACCCTCTTGGCTCAAGGAGGCACACCTGTAACTCATTGAGCTGCAGGTGTTTATAAGGGGCCTTGGGACTGGGATCAGGAGGTTGGTCGTTTTGTTCTGTTTCCTGTTTCTCCGCCGGCTCCGAATTCTTCTCTGCATTCTGTTATCCTGTCCGGGCTGAGATCTACTTCTCATCATGCTTCTCTGCCCCGTACCAGTACTGCCAGGTTGGTCCTCTCCCCCACCTTTTTTCCAATGTGCTGGTCCCGCTTCTCCGCTCGTTTGTTTTGTTCGCGCTGTCGAGCTGTCTGCCGGCAGTTCCCGATTTTCCCGCTATCATGGCTGTTGTGTTGGTCACACTGGACCTATGCCCGTTCCTACCCCTTGCCTCTGTCGGGCAGATCCGGCCGACCTGCCGCTGCCCGGCAGGGGTTCTGCCCCGTCCTGCTCTTCCGCCCGAACCCTGGGATTGTGCCCCACACTCGCCTAGGGGTCCGCGTCGTGACCAGGCCTGCAGTGTTTCCGCCTGGGAGGCGGCCCTTCCCGGGATATATGCGGCCCGCCCGGGGAGGGCTCTCCGCCAGCCTATCTAGCCACCTAGACCTGCCTGCCTGCCTGCCTGAACCCCGGGGACCTGTCTGCCTGCCTGCCTGAACCGCGGGGACCTGTCTACCTTCCTGCCTGCCTGAACCCCGGGGACCTGTCTACCTGCCTGCCTGCCTGAACCCCCCGGGGACCTGTCTGCCTGCCTGCCTGAACCCCCCGGGGACCTGTCTACCTGCCTGCCTGCCTGAACCCTGGGGACCTGTCTACCTGCCTGCCTGAACCCCGAGAACCTGCCTGCCTGAACACCGGGGACCTGTATACCTGCCTGCCTGCCTGAACTCCGGGAGCCCGCTCCGCTCTGCCTGCCTGACACTCTATCTACCTGAACCCCAGCTCTACCCTTAAATGCCATGGCATCCCCATCCTGTCCTCCCCCCTAGTACTTCAGTGTCTGCGTCCTGCGTTTGGGTCCATCCGACCTCGTTCCTGCAAAAGTATAGTATAAGTTTAGTTTAGTTTAAGTAGAAAGTTGCTGTGGCATAAACCGATCAAAAGATAGAAGAATTCTAACAGAGGGGCGAAAGAGAAATATTATCTAGTATTTGCTAAATTATGATCAATGAAAGCTGGTGATTAACATGTACAAGGAATACTTAGAACTACCAGGATAAAATAAGAAATTAGAGCTAATTAACTAAACAACGAACCTTCAGTCTTCACATGTGATCGCGGTATTCGTGAAGGTAACAAAATTAGTGTGAACTTCTACTCAAAGCATTCTTTAGAATGTTCTTCTGTGGCGCAAGCCTCATCAACGTAATATTAATTACACCCATCAACGAAATGGGCTGCCGAATCTGTTCCAAGATTAACAATGTTCGCAAAATTTTGGCCCCATTACAAAAATATGGAATGGTATTCGTTGCTGACCAATGACTGGGAACACTAGTTACACTATACTAGTGGGTGCGTGTGAGGGTAGAAAAAATGATTCAGTAGGGTATCGAAGTTCCGTGTTAAGTGACATTCTGCTTTTAAATCGCATCATACTCTAATCACAACGGGGCTGTAAGGACCATAAAAGAGTTAATGCCGATAATGCGGTGATGAAGCAAACGTGTGTGAGAAGACTAAAATGATGGTTTACAATCGCTGGTAGTCACTTTAGGAGATGAGTAATGAGACCCAAATTCACGGGTGAGAAATAAGCTTGGTACCATCATGGTAGTGCACTTCTCCCCCTATATACAGGACATAGAACATAGAAATCTGCAGCACACTACAGGCCATTCAGCCCACAATCTAACCTACTCTAGAAAGAGCCTAGAATTTTCGTACAGCATAGCCCTCTATTTTTCTAAGCTCCTTGTACCTATCTGAGAGTCTCTTAAAATACCCTATTGTATCCGCGTCTATCACCGCCACTGGCAGTGCATTCTGTGCGAAAAACTTACCTTTTACATGTTCTTTGTATCTACTTCCAAGCACCTTAGAACTATGCCCACACATGTTAGCCATTTCAGCCCTGGGAGAAAGCCTCTTGATATCCGCACGATTAAGGCCTCTCATAAACTTATTGACTTCTTTCAGGACACCTCTCATCCTCCCTCGCTCCAATGAGAAAAGGCCAAGTTCACTCAACTTATTTTCCTAAGGCGTACTGTCCAATCTAGGAAACATCCTTGTAAATATCCTCTGCACTCTCTCTAAAGTATCCAAATCATTCCTGTGGCATAGTTTACCAGACTGAAAACAGTGCTCCAGGTGGGGTATAACGAAGGTCTAAAATAGCTGTTACTGCAAAGAGACTTGCCATTAATATTACATTTTACATTATGTCTTCAAATTTGACATACCGATATGAACCACTTGACACTTGTTTGGGTTGAACTCCATCTGCCACTTCTCAGCCCAGTTCTGAATCCTAACGATATCCGGCTGTAATCTCAGACAAACGACCGGAATATCCGCAACACCCGCAACTTTTGTGTCATCAGCAGACTTACTAACCCATCCCTCCATTTCCTCATCCAGGTCATTCATAAAAATCACAAAGAGGAGGAGTCCCAGAAGGTCTCTGCGGACCACCACTCGTCACTGCTCAACATGCAGAATGCGAACCATCTACAACCACACTTTGCCTTCTGTGGGCAAGCAAATTATTGATCCACAAGGTTTCCTTGGATCCCAAGCCTCATTACTTTCTGAATAAGCCTTGCGTTGACAGATTCTGTCTCTCCTGCCTCTCAGGATCTTCTTCAACAACTTGTCCACCACTGAAGTAAGACTCACTAGTCTATAACTTCATCTGCTAGCTCTACTCCTTTTCTTGAACAAGGGAACAATATTTGCAAGCTATCAATCCTCTGGTTCTTCTCCTGTCCCTATTGGTGAAGCAAAGGTAATCGCCAGAGGCTCAGCAATCTCTTGTCTCGCTTCTCACAGTAGCCCGGCGTATATCTAAATTAATACCATTCAAAAGCACCAGCACATCCTCTTTCTAAATGTCTGTAGCTCAAACGTTTCAGTTCGCTGCAGTCATCCCCACAATTGCCCTGCTCCTTTTCACTGGTGATTACTGAAGCAACATATTCAATAAGTACCCCGGCTACTTCCTCCGACGTAATGCACATGCCTCCACCATCGCTCTAGTTTGGCCCTGTTCTCAAACCACTGATCTTTTTGGTCTTCACATACTTGTTGAATGTCTTGGGATTTTCCTTAATCTTGCTCACGAAGTCCTTCTCTTGGCCCTTTGTGGCTCACGTAATTCATTTCTTAAGCTCTTTCCCAGCAACCTTGCAATTTTCTAAAGCTCTAACCGCAGATACTTTCTTGAACCTTTCGTAAGCAATTATTTTCCTCTTAACTAGCTCTTCTATATACGTTTCACACCATCGTTCATAACTCTACCATCCTTTCCCTGTCTCAATAGAACATTCCTTTGCAGAACTATCTGCAAGTGTTCCCTGAACATTTCTGCTGTGCTATTCCCTGAGAAGATATGCTCCAAGTTTAGGCTCCCAAGTTCCTGCTTAATAGCAACATATTTTTCCCTTCAATTAAATGTTTTCCCAAATTGACTGCTCCTCGCCCTGCCCAAACCTATGGTAAAGCAAAGTGAGTTGTAATCACTCCCTCCAAAATCCTTACCCCCGAGAGATTTGACACCTGACCACGTTCAGTTCCCAATCCCAGATTGTGAAGGAACAGGGTAAGCATAAAACTGGGAGAGTAGGTAAAGGTGACAAAATAGGGATTGTATTTACCCAAAATATTTACAAACTCAACAGAACTGTTCTAGAGACCAAGTTTGAATCAGCTAAACAGAACAGAACTTGGATACAACATAATAAATACTCCTCAAACCAAGTGACACCACTCAACTCTTGACTGCGGGTTTATATTCAATGCTGGCAGTCCATAGCAAATTGCAGGGGAGAGAAAACATTCCTCTCCTTAAAAAGATGTGGCATAAATGAAGCAGTTCCAGCGAACACCCCTCTGACTGTAGCAGAATGGTACAATCCAATTATCCAGCCTCATCTGTTTAGGCCGGTGTACTGTAACAGTTCAGTCGTTTGCCAGATTATCTGGAGGATGGTCGGTTAAAGGACACTTTCATATGCCCGGTTGATGGTGCGGCTGGTAATTGCCACGCCCGAAGAGCGTGATAAAAAAAAAGTCTGCAGTGCAGTTATCTCGCATGCGAATGTGCTGAATGGTGAAACGACACAGCTGCATCGCCAAATACCAGCGGGTGATACGGCTATTAGCATCCTTCATCGCTTCCATCGACCTCAGGGCTTTATGGTCAATTTGCAGAATGAACTCCCTTCCCAGGAGATAATACTTGAAGGAGTCCAAAGCCCATTTCACTGCCAAACATTCTTTCTCCACAGTGGAATAACGAGTCTCCCTCTGGAACAACTTCCTGCTGATGTAAACCACTGGCTGACGATGATTGGGTTCTCCCTGCAAAAGCGTTGCTGCCAAACCTCGTTCTGAGTCATCCGTCTGCAACAGAAAATATTTAGTAAAGTCAGGAATACACAACTCAGCACATCCTTGAAGTCCTTAAAAGCACATTCCGCCTCCTCACCCCACTGCTAATCGCCGAGTCATATCTGTGAGAATAGCAGCACGAGAGGAATCGTTAGGCACTAATCGTCTATACCAACCTGACATTCCAAGGAATGACTTCATCTGGGTCTTTGTCTGTGGACGCGGAAAGGACTGAATGGCTTGAAGTTTGTGGGTCTGAGGTTTGATAACCCCGCTGCCAATAATATAGCCAAGATATTTAGTCTTAGTCTTGGCAAACTGACACTTTGCAGGGTTGACAGTCAATCCGGCTTCCTGCAGACGTCCGATGACCGCCTTCAGGTGATCTTCATGCTCCTCCCAGGTAGCACTGTGAACAACAATATCATCCAAGTAGGCTGCAGTGAAATCAGAATATCCCAACAATGCCTGATCCATTAATCTTGGGAACGTAACTGCGGCATTATGCAGTCCAAAAGGCATTACAGTGAACTGATACAGACACCATGGCGTACGGAATGCTGTCAGCAAACGGGACTGTAGAGCCAGCGGCACCTGCTAGTAACCCTTGCAGAGATCAATGGTGGTTAGAAATTTTAATTTCTAACAATGCGAGGAACTGGATAGGAATTAAATTCAGAGATTGCATCCAGATAACGAAAATCTTTACAGAATCTTATAGCACCATCTTACTTTGGAACCAAGGCAATGGAGTCACACCACTCACTTCTTGATACCTCGATGATGCCGAGGGACAGCATCAATTCTATCTCCTTTCTTTAGGGGCACCAGGAGGCGCTCCAGGATTCTGTAGCTCCTTCTTCTCGCAGCAGCAGCATTCTTTTTAAGCACAGTGTTATGTTCAATTACTTTTGTATGACCAGGAATTTCTTTAAAAACTTCCGGGATACCGAGGGCACTGACTTGGGTCTGCTGATCAGCCGTGAGGTGGACAAATCACGCAAGGCAGTGGCATGTACCGGAAGGTACTGCTCCTCATCGTCGTCCTCTTCTTCCACACGGTTAATCAACAACACCTCTTTCTGGTCAGACCTGGGAAAGCATTCTTTCAGTAAGTTAACATGCAAAGTTCTCCGTCGGCGTGCCTCGCCAGGAGTTGCTATCTCATATGTAGCTGGATCCATTTTCCGTGTTATGTCATAAGGCCCTTGCCACTTAGCTAAAAGCTTGTTCTCTTGTGTAGGGAGCATTACTAAGACTTTCTGTCCAGGGGAAAAATTCCGCTCCCGGTCAGTTTGGTCGCATCAAGTTTTTTTCGTTCTGTTGGGCCTCCATCACATTCTGCTGAGCCAATGCAGCCATTTTCTCAAATTTCTCCCTCATGTGGACAACAGAGGCTACGACGTTCTGTGTCTCAGCTATTTTGTGACTCTTTTCACGGTGGGTTTTAAGTAAAATAAGTGGGCCTCTTACCTCATGTCCATACAAAAATTCAAAAGGTGAAAAACCGGTTGATGTCTGAGGTACTTCCCTATAAGCAAAAGCAAGTAGGGTAACCATTGGTCCCAATCAGATCCTGTATCATTTATCTGAGCATTTGTTTAAGTGTTCCGTTGAACCTCTTTGTCAACCCATCAGTCTGGGGATGATATGGGGTTGTCCTGATGCCTTTTATACCCAGCAGTTTGTACACATCCTTCAGTAACCTGGAAATGAAGTTGGTCCCCTGATCAGTAAGAATTTCCTTAGGAAACTGCACCCTTGCAAAGAATTGCAACAAACAAAAAGAAATTGACTTAGCCTTGACGGTTTTAAGTGGAAAAACCTCTGGATATCTAGTAGCATAGTCAGTAATTACCAACATAAAGCGATTTGCTGACTTGCTTCATTCTACTGGGCCCACAACATCCATACTCAACCGTTCAAATGGAGTGGCAATGACTGGCAAAGAATGAAGGGGAACTTTAGAAGGAAATCTGGCTGAGGTTTATTGACATTAAGGACAGCTTCTGAAATATTGGGCCACATCAGCACGTAGACCCGGCCAGTGAAAATGTTTCTTAATACGGTCAAAACTATCGTGTTTCCCCAGGTGGCCTGCCCAGGGAATAGAGTGACCCAACTCAAGTACAAATTCTCTAGCAGATTTAGATACCATTAACTGCATCGCTGACCCCTGCTGGCGGTATAGTGTCCCACTTTCTATAACGTATCTGTTTCCATTCATCAGTTCAACTTTTTCCCCTTCTTTAAAGTGTCTAACCTGCTTAAAATAAGGAGCTAGACTAACATCATTTTGTTGCATTGCCTGGATGTCAGTTGGTATTTTAAACCCCCAAAACTGAGGTGGGTGTGGTTCAATGGATAAATTCACTTCAGTATTTTGAAACATTTCCCATCTTTTC
Source organism: Hemitrygon akajei (assembly GCF_048418815.1). NCBI lineage: Eukaryota > Metazoa > Chordata > Chondrichthyes > Myliobatiformes > Dasyatidae > Hemitrygon > Hemitrygon akajei. The sequence goes on from NC_133147.1 coordinate 59,185,078, forward strand.
TGGCTACAAGTTTTACGATCCCTTCCAGGCTTAGTTTCAATTTCAGCATTATAAAAAGGAAGTTCATTAAGAGGTTGGGTAGATTGTTTGATGTCCTTGTCTTTTGCCCGTGTAAGTGCAACATTGCAGACCTTACTTGGATGCAAACGAGCAAGAAGAACAGGGAAATCCTGACCTAGCACCACCGGAAAAGGGAGATGATCAGCAACCCCTACGTTCAGGAGATATTTCTGGCCTTGCAATTTGATATAGCATCTGATGTGGGATAAGGTTTTTCATCTCCATGTACACAACAGATGGGCACAGTCTCAGTCATACACATACTATGAGGAGGAATGAGCTGTCTTTGAACAAGGGTCTGGTCGCTCCCACCGTCCATAAGTACCTTTAATTCACAGCCGTTCACCTCCACCATGATCTCCCTCTGCGATTGTGGTGGCTCCCTCTTTGATGTCAGGTCACCTCTGGGCACATAGCACATCTGGGTTAGTTTCACAGAATTCTTGGGACAGAAAAATTCAGTGCGCCCCACTTCACCACACATGTAACAATAAGTCTCTTGGAAGATCTGGAAAATGAGTTAACCGCTGTAGATTTCTCCTTTATAGGAGCCTTTGTGTTGACCGGGAGACACCTGACCCTTTGTGATCCTTAGTTAACTTCCAGGCGGTAAAGCTCCACGGCTGCTTCTTCCGTCTGGCAGCAACAGACACACTGGCTAGTCTGGCTGCTTCTACGGCCGTGCAGGGTTGTGCTCCTTAATTCAGACCTATAGCTCAGGGGAAAACGTTGTCAGATATTGTTCCACGACAATAATTTCTACAATTTCATTCTCCGTCTTCCCCTTCAGGTGAATCCACTTCCCATAAAGCTCATTTAACCTGACGAACAGTTATTTTGGGCCTTCATCTGGTTCAACCTCAAGGCTGCGAAATCTCTGTCTGTAGGTTTCTGGACTTATATCATATTTTGTTAGAATAGCACTTCTAACTTTCTTATAGATCATCATCGATGCCCATATGAACATAGGCACTCCGAGATTTTCCTGTCAATAATGGAATGAACCTAAAAGGCCAATTTTTAATTGGCCATCTGCATGCTGTTGCTATTCTCTCCAAAGTGACAAGAAAATGCACAATATCATCAGTATCAGTCAGCTGCTGAAGCTTTGGCTCCCGAGTAGATTTCAAATTCACTGCTGCAGAGCAATCTTCATGGGAGACCCCACATTTCACCTCCTCAGGAGGGGAACCTTCATCTGAACCAACAACATCTGCCCCCAGAGTATCTGTCTGAACAGAAGGTTGATCAAATGTTGGGGGCCTGCGGGCCTGCTCCTCTAGCTGAAGCAGATTGAGCTGGTGATGCAGCACTTTAAATCGCTGCTCTTGGCGTGCTGTTTCCTGAGCCAATTGGGCATCTCGTACCTGTTGCTGCCCCATACACGCGCGAGGAATATTGTCCAGGTCAATAATAGTGGGCTCCCGGGGCTCCTCTATTTCCGAGGACGTGGCCCCACCATCCGCTCCTTCAGCTTCAGACTGTTCCCCCAACTCCAACTGCTACTCTCGATCGGCCGGTGTTTTCCCACCTCTTACTGCTTTCTTCTTATCGGAAAAAAATTCAAAACACCTTTCCTGCACCTCCTACTGCTGATCCCACCACTACCACCATATGTGAAGGACCAGGTTACACATAAAACTGGGAGAGCAGGTAAAGGTGAAAAATATAGGGGTTTTATTTACCCAAAATATTTATAAACTCAACAGAACTGTTCTAGAGTCCAAGCTTGAATCAGCTAAACAGAACAGAACTTGGTTAGAACAACATAATAAATACTGGTCAAACCAAGTGACACCACTTATCTCCTGACTGTGGGTTTATATTCAATGCTGGCCAGTCCATAGCAAATTTCAGGGGAGAGAAAACATTCCTCTCCTAAAAAAGATACGGCATAAATGAAGCAGTACCAGAGAACACCTCTCTGGCTGTAGCAGAATGGCACAATCCAATTATCCAGCCCCATCTACTTAGGCTGGTGAAATGCAACAGCTCAGTGGTTTGCCAGATTATCAGGAGGATGGTCGGCTACAGGACACTTTAATATGCCCGGTTGATGGTGCGCCTGGTAGTTGCAGCCGCCACACAGATCAAGTACAGCCTTTCCACTCGTTGGCATATCTACATATTACGTCAGAAAAGCTTGCTGAACACGCCGTAAAAACTCCACTCCATCTCAACAGCTATCTTTAAGGAGATGCCAGTCAATATTAGGAAAGTTAAAATAACCCATCACAACAAGACTATTAATATTGCACCGTTCCAGAATATGCCTCCCTATCTGCTTCTCGATGTCTGAGTTACTATTGGGGTTGTATAAAAACGCCTGCAGAGTTTCTGAATTCCACCTGCAATAGACAATCCCTCCATGACTTCCTGCTTTTCTACAGCTGATTAGTAATGCTACATTTTTTTGCCTCCCTCCCTCTCCTGTTTGAAGCCTCTGAAGCCTGACACACTCAGCAGCAATTCCTGCCCCGAGACATCCACATTTCTGTAATGGCCATAACGTCATAGTTCCGCGTATTGATGCACGCTTTAAGCACCCCCCCCCCCACTTATGATACTCATTGCATTAAAATAGTCACTCAAATCATATTGCTGAGTGCATCGTTGCTCTATCATCTGCTTATCCTTCCTTAAAAACTCCATGCAAGCTCTCTCTACTTGTCCGCCAACCGCCCATGCTCTGTCTCTTCACTTAAGTCCCCCGCTCACCTGCAAATCTAGTTTAAACACTCCCCAATACCAGTAGCAGACACAAGATATTGGTGCCGCGCCGGTTCTTGTGCAACACGATGCATTTGTACGGATCACTCCTTTTCAGGAAAAGGTTCCAAGGATCCGAAACTTGAAAACCCACCCCCTGCACCATTTTCTCGGCCAGTCATTCATCTACGTTATCTTCCTGTTCTGACCGTCCTTAGCTCGTGGCACCAGGAGTAATCCGAAGATCACCACCTTGGAGATCCCGCTCTTCAGCCTCCTTCCTAACTCCCTAAACTTACTGCATGGGGCCTTTACCCCTCTTCTGTCTCTGCCATTGGTACCAACATCTACCACGACCTCTGGCTGCTCACCCTTCCCTTCAAGAATATGTTACAACGGCTCAGAGACAACCTGGACCCTAGCACCTGTGAAGCAGCACACGATTCTAACTTCGCTTTTGCTGCCTATCTGTCCCCCTACCTATCGGGTCCCCTATGACTATCGCTCCGCCTGACTTCACCCCTACCATTCTGAAGCTGAGAGCAGACCGCCGTGTTGTTGTTCTAGCTGCTGCTACCGTGTCCAGATAGTTCATCCCTCTCAGCAGTTGTGAGGGAAATTGCCACAGGAGAATCTGCGCTGACTTCTTTCTTCCTTTACCTCTCTCGGTGTTCACCCATCTGTTCCCCGAATTCTGCACTCTGGGTGCAGCCACCTGCTCAAAAGTATTATCTGTCAGTTGTTATGACTTGAAGAAGACCCTAAAGCGGTCTTTCAGGAACTGGAGTGGGCTGCACTGTATTTCAAAATAATTAATTGGGGACGAGAAACTATTATTCCATCAGATAGTAACTTCTCAGCGTAAATTAGGAACATGTCCACTTTGGGATATGCACAACAAAAATGTGGGGTTTGGTGTGGAGTACTTGTTGATTGTTTACCCCATTGAAGCGGTGGGAGGATTGTGGGGGCGGAACCATGACAATCAGGAGATATGGAACATCTTATCATTAGGTATAAGGAACTAAAGGTTTAGAAAATAGGAGTAAGAAGCAGCTCTAGAGAATATAAGTTAGAGGAAGGAGCTTAATAAAAGACAGCTAGAATTGGAGATAAATTGGCCTTGGCGACTGGGATTAAGGGAAAAAATACAAGTGCTCGTGGTTGGCCAGAGTGAGGGGCCGGACTGAGCAGGGTTAAAAAGAGAAAGCGTGTGCATGAATTCGGATGACTTAGTGCCGGTTAATGAAGTATACTTTATTTCAGTATTCATCAATGAAAGGGACGATGATAAATATTGGGGACATGGTAGGGTAGTGCTAGCGCCACGCTATTACAGCTCGGGCTGATCTGCGGTTTGACTTTCAATTCTGGCGACGTTCTGGAATGAGTCTCTTTATGTCCTCTTCGTGGAATGCATGGGTTTTCCCCGGTGTAAAACTGGATCACATAGAACATTGATGGGATCAATCAGTCCGAATTTCAAACATCGTATTTGGCATTGGCATCACACTCAATAGAATTAGACTCATGGTGAAGTGAATTTATTGTTTTACGACAGCAGTACAGGGAAAACATGTGAAGTAAATTTTAAATTACACAACAAATAAATCATGCAAAAATGATTAACAAGGTAGTGATTATGGATTCATGACTGTTCAGATATCTCTGAAAGGCTATCATTATGTTACCAGATAGTTCATCCCTCTCAGCAGTTGTGAGGGAAATTGCCACAGGAGAATCTGCGCTGACTTCTTTCTTCCTTTACCTCTCTCGGTGTTCACCCATCTGTTCCACGAATTCTGCACTCTGGGTGCAGCCACCTGCTCAAAAGTATTATCTGTCAGTTGTTATGACTTGCAGATGACCCTAAAGCGGTCTTTCAGGAACTGGAGTGGGCTGCACTGTATTTCAAAATAATTAATTGGGGACGAGAAACTATTATTCCGTTAGATAGTAACTTCTCAGCGTAAATGATGAATCATTATGTTTGTGTTTTGCTCGCATCCTTTCCAAAGACGGTGGCGACAAAAAGAAATGTTCTGAATGGTCTGACTACTTATTAAAAACAAAAGATTCCTTACCAATAGCTTTTCCATGTGCAACTGCTCATGGGCAAGAAAGCAAGGCGACTTTTTTTTCTGTCCTCAGAAGGGTTAGAAAATATAGTATGTCTCAATTCAAGTTCACCGCTTTTTTCGAGGTCCAGTATAGAAATTATACTATGCGAATGCATCACATCTTAATATGACAACTGTTCAGTCTAAGGCCGCAGGAAATTGCAGAGTAGTGGACACAGCTCAGTTCTTTAAAGAAAATAGTCTCACCATCACAAAGATCATCTACACTACGAGTTACCTAGGAAAATCAGCAAGCACATACAGAGTATTCTAACTTGCCGAACTTTCTCTCCTTCACACTTCTCATTTGGCAGAGGATAAATACGATTTTGACTACGCTCTACTATTGTCCATCTCAATGGAGAGAACAAGCCTTTGATGTTCATTATTTTACTTGTATGTTACCGAATGCTGCAAGAGATTATAATATTTCATTTAAAACTGACATATTACAGTAGCAAGTGCATGCTTTCAGCAAAGCCTTCGACTAAATGTAAACAGATATCTAGCCCCATTCGTCAGCTCCTCTCTGAATTTCTTCTGCGTCAATCCATAGATACATGTGTTGGTGCAGGTACTGAGAAAGCGCGACATAAACCCAACTTGTTGAACAATGTATATTGGGGTATTCAAATATTTGTCCGTGTAAAGAAAATTTTGCACCTGCCAGTTTACAGAATGTACTACATAGGTCAACCACAGAAGTACGAAATTGGCAGATAGAGCGAACAGCAAAATCATTGACTTTCTCCGGTTCTCCACCTCTGCATCCTTCCGATTCTCGTTGTTGCTCCGGAGTCCCTGACGGACTCTGTTTGCCGCGATAATGTGCCTTACAGTTAACGCATTGAATAGCAAAATTAAACAGATCGGCAATGACGGTGTTATGATAGTGTCAAACAATTCGTAAGCTTTCCATGTCGGTAAAGTCAAATATTCCTGTTTTACGACACAGCTCCACGGTGTGTTGTCAACTATAACGTAAGGCTCAACCATGAAATAAAACGGAACACACCTCAGACAACCCAGTACACATACAGTCGTTATAACCCCGGTCGCTGTTCTTTCGGTGCAATATTTCTCTCGCAGCTTAAGACAACATATCGCGATGTAACGATCAAATGTGAAAGTTACTGTTAGCCATACAGAACAGTTCATTGACGCCATCTTCATAGCTAAGGTCACAGCACACACTGGAGTTATGAGGAAGAAATTAACAAGCGAATATATATTATTAACCTGTTCGACGACGACAGCAATAACGACCACCATCATGTCTGCCGCCGCCATGGCCACTAGGTAACGGGTGATACATTTCGAGAGACCACATCTTGCGCGGGATAGGATGACAATCGCGATTACATTAACTTTAAAAATAGAGAAATGGGCAATTACCTGTGGAGTCGGGACATTCAAAGTGATTATTGTCGTATTGTTTACAATCCGGACTGCATGAACAACTCGCAATGGCCTGCACGATACGATCAGGTTCTGTTATGATTACACCATTCGTCCTCTGCTACCTACAGACATGCCGGGTCACATACCGGCGATATCGCGGCACTGAAAATGTTCAGACTAATATTTTGAAGAGCAAACAGTTGATTGACATTCGAACCCCTGGTGTTGTCTGTATTTGCATTAAAGCGTCTTTGCCCTATTCACACCAGGTACATCTAATGTAAAGATAAACTGAGAAGTTATTGTTACGTTATTTCCATTACTTAACTTAAAAAATAACTTACTTACGTTGAATGCATGCGGAATTGAATTTCCATTTCATTATGTTTCTTCTTAAAATCAATAGCTACATTAACTGAGGTCTTGCGAGAGTCTGAAGTGTCAGAAATCGATGACATTTGGCGCAAGAATGAAACTGGCTTTCCCATCCGGGAACTTTCTAACTGTACTGCATTTTCCCCATAACCGCTACACTTTGTTTTGTTTTCATCACCTGAAAATACCTATCCATCTGGCTGGGTTTCGATCGAAGTAGTTCACTGTGCCTCGGTATATGTGGCAATAATAAACTAATATCAAACTAACACTAATACAAATCGTTGTTAATTATTTTAAAACTCTCTGAACTACTGATATGTCAATTAAACATTAGTAATGTGCAGTTTACACAGGTAAAATAAATTTCAACATACAGGTCCAACATTTCCGAGCATTCGCCGCTGCCCTGTCCGGAAATTTTCAATCTCAACAATGAAAATCAGAGGACGGCCTGGAGCTAATCGGCTAAATATATCTGTCACCCAGATTTGGTCCAGGTGGAAGGGAATATCTTATGGTATAAATCCACGAGGCAACGGTAACTGCAGATTTTAAAATAAAAAAGCAAAAAGTAAAATACGCCAAAGAAGAATGGAGAACCTTTTTCCCAAATTATTGTCGATCATTTTAATAATCTACAACTTTTCTGAGTTGCAATGGGACTTTCCTCCATTGCCTAACAACCGACGCTTGTTTTAAACAGGAATATCGCACAATACTAAACAATTATTGTCACAAACGTCGAAAGTTTAAAATAAAAACAATATTCTGACTCACTAAAGTGATGGAATTCCGGAGGAGTTGGGCATGAAAAAGCATAGAGTAAACTAAAACTAGGAAGCCACTGTAATGGTAACACTTAAGATGCTGAGGAAGCCAGCGTATTTCCAGACACTATTTCTTACCCGGGATGCCAACGATGCCAAGTATAGGATAGTAAACGCTTGCTATATAGTGAATTGCTGGGTATCCCATTTTCTGTGCGATTAAGTAACCAGCTACACCAAAATTTCTAACTGTTTGCTTGTAATACCGATTGAGCTATTAAGCACTTATAGCAAGCTGGGTGGGAGGGGTTTGTTGCTCTTAGCTGATTAGTGCGAACACCTTTTTAAGCACAACAAAATTACATTTGAGAACAAAAGGAAACACAATTTGCAATAATCTATTTTTATTCGCCTTGCCTTGGTAAGATAATTTTCCAACCTCATGGGATATTACAAATAATTTAATTTCGTGTCCCATGGACGTTATCTCTTCGTGGAAAATTTTGCACAATATTTGGTGTTGAACGATATATGAAATATCTAAACTATGATTTACCTGGGAAACAACATACGTTATAATCTGATCATTTACATGGCTGCATCGGACTTTGGTAAACAGAAGCTAACAGAAAAAAAACCACAAAGGCGTTGTCTGTAATAAGAAGTGTCGTCACAAGGTAGGTTTATACAAGGTAGGTTTATACAAACAAAGGAGTCACCGTTGGGTGCCATCATCCTAAACTCTGCATACATATTTTGATAAAAAATAAACATTGAATTCTTTGAAATGGGGGCAGAAGTCGTTATTGTCCAGTTTCAAATGAATGATGTAGGCAATATTATTCTTCTACCTCACAGTTCAGGTTTCGTTATCTAATTGTCATAGAAGCATTGAGTTATACATCATGGAAACTGATCCTTCTGCCAAATTCGTCTATGTCGATCTAGTCTTCCATCGGATTAATCCTGTTTTCCTGTCATGCATCAGAAACCTTCTTGGTCGTTTGGATTCAAGCTTGATGTACCCATAGCAGAAAGAGAAAGGATGCTTGAAAATATGGGTGGGTGAACGTAACACCAGAATTAGTTGAAGTGTAGACAATAAAAAGGGTGGTCGACTGATGCAGCATAATACAATATATCCTCTGTAAATAGAAATGGCAGATGGAGTGCTATTCGGACGACTGTAAAGAGTTACAGGTTGGATGGCAAACGTAAGGGGAAGTTTGCAGTTAATGGCAAGTGATTTAAGGATAATAATACATAGAGTACACCGAATCTTGCTATGTAAAGATTTTTGAAATTAGTAACACAAGTAGTGAGTGTGGTAAAGAGCGCATAAGTAATCGTACATTCATTTTACAAAGTGCAAGTATCATGAGGTCGTTTCATTTTTATATAATCTTGGTTTGGCGTATGAACAGCACTCCAAATTTCTGGTCCGCTGTTATTCCTTTTAAATAAAACTTATGCTCTGCTCGGCTCTAAAAACCTCACATAGCCTCTCTCCTGGTCACCCAGATCCACTGACAGCAACAACTGAGTGCACAGGATGCAAGCTTTATTTCAATGTTACTATACTTACGGTTTTACCTAAGTACTTCATGTTTCGATCACATCTCCGTGTTAGAAAGTCGCCAGAAAGGATATTAAAATAGACTTGGGAGAGCTAGGAACGGATATGAGAAAGCCTTGGAGATGCAGGAATTGGGAAGTTCCCATGGCCTCACGCACATGAATGAAGAGAGGTGGCTGACGAGAGTGAGGGTGCAAACTACAAGGGATAAGAAAATGAACTCCGTGCGTCTTCTTAATCAATTAATTAATTCATGCACTTTTTCCGAGGTCTTACCATGCTCTTGTAATCCAATGCTACCTTCCTATATTATCGTTATTGTCACGAGAGCAATTCCTTTGGCACTACCCCCCTTTTCCACTCCTATACTTTACATCAGTCTGTTGTTTTTTTTCATGAATTCCACACTGAATTTATTTTTATATTCTTCATTACCCAGTAACTTGTACAATCTGTGAACTTCACGGGAAAAATGACCTACATTCAACCAGCCGATTGTGACAATAAACTAATTTGAATCTGAACCTGTTCGCTGAATTCGCTGGTTTAAAATTTTTTGGCCAAACCGGCTCAAATTCACAAAGAGCGTGCAATCCGTCCACCCTGTTCATCACAAATCAAAGGAAGCCAACGGACTCGGCTGCTTTCTGCTTAATACTTTTAGCACTTTTTATGGGGGAAATTGTGGTTAATGATCACCGCAAACAGCGAAGAGTCGGAAAAGGATTTGGAGCGAGTGGATCGGAAAAAAGTCGAAGCGGAATTGTTTCGGAGCCCCTCCACCAAAACCGGGAGCGAGGTTGAATCGATCTAAGCACAAAGCCGATTTAGAAACTACAAGCACTGGCCGGAACACCGGGTCTACGCACAGAGCGCGGCGGGGCATGACCCGGTACTTTGACAATTTAAACGCCGGGCCAGATGGACTGAAAACGCAGGGTGTCGTTACTGGGGGCAAGGGTTGGGCGATTCTGTTCCGAGACGTTTTACTCTCCTCGACTGCAATGGTGTCTCGGGCTCCGGGCTTAATGTCTGCGAACTCCGCGGCGATTCTCCCCTCTGTGTGATGAACTGAGACAGAGACTATGGGATACACCGGCTGCTCCTGGCATCGATCGGTTTCTGATCTCAATTTCCTTCTGGATGTTGATGATATTCTCTCTCTCTCTCTCTCTCTCTCTCTCTCTCTCTCTCTCTCTCTCTCTCTCTCTCTCTCTCTCTCACACACACACACACACACACACACAAACACACACACACCCTTTGTCTCTAGATTTTCCTTTAATTGGGCTCTTTCGCGTTTCATGTTTTGTAGTTGCTTGTAAGGAGAGGAATCTCAAACTTCCACAGCTTATGCATACTTTGATAATAAGCATACTTTGAATCTTACCCAACCGATTCGTGGCTTTACGTGGAAAACATGAGAAAAACTTTCTTTCAGTTGTATTCTGACCCCTCACTATATAATATTTTGTTAAAATGAAGCCAAATCCTACCTTATATAAATCGGAGAGATTTTCTGAGATAATCCGCATATTTTCGCGCTGCTGCCGATTAGATATGTTAGTCCTTCTCTCGTCACGTAGGTTTATATGCAAATTTCTCTTGTATATAGTTTCCCTGTAAGTACCTACAATAAAATGAAACTCGAGGTGGTATATGGTATCATGCATGTACATTGAAAATAAATTTAGTTTGAACTTTAATGGAGCAGCTCGGTAAGCTAACGCCTAGTATAGTACATTGCAGCGGAAGGCACTAGATTGAGTTCAGTTCGTGCCGCTATCTCCAAGGAACTGTTAAGTTCTCTCCGAGACCGCGTGGATTTCGCTGGATGTTTTGGTTTCCACCTACATTCCAATAACATATGGGTTAGTAAAATGCCGGCATGCTAGCTTGGCGACGTAACCGTAGCAATATTTATGGGTTTACACCGGCACGTCCTACAAACATGTTGGTCGCTGGCGCGTCCCATTGTATATTTAGGTGCTTCAGTCATCTCGTCGGAAAACACAATCATCTTACCACTTACACTTTTATCCATGTCAATGCTATATAGATAAACAGGGTTCCCAACACATATCCTGTTGACCCCTAGTCAGAGAACCTCTACTCGGCCACAATCCGTGTCCACTATGAGAAACGAAAAAAAATATTCAACTTACCAAGCAATCGGTGATGTAAACTTCTGCAGCTGTAAATTAGTGTATCAACCCCTACCCTATAGAAACCTAGCAACATTTCAATGTAAACGCGACTTAAAATAATATATTTTCTTCTACTTGTGCATATTACAGACATATACAATGAATAAGGAATTCCCCAATGTGGAAGAAAATTAAGCCTGAGAATTAGTGGTTAAAATCATGAGAATAGCAGGATGAGAAGTAGATGGGGTCTGTCTGTCTGATCTTACCAATGAGCAATAAGTTCTGTTAGAAAAGTAAAACTGATAAAACGCGGATGTTGTCTGTAAAGAGAACCCTTGGACCTCAAGGCTGTATGACTTGTTTTTTTTTATATAATCAATGAAGAGGAACCATTGGCCTTCAAGGTTACATGACTAATGCCTTGGTTTCTTATAATTAATGGGAAGTTTCATTCGGGCTTCAAGGCTACAGGACAAACGGTTTGGCTTCATCTGATTAATGGGGTAATGATTGGGTATGCGGGGACCATATGCGAAGTTTTATGTAAGGTATGGAATAATCCAGAACTTTGTCCATATGGTCTAAGTAGGAACCTCTTGAGCCCCGAAACTACAGAACAGCATGCAGTTTGAAGTATAAATGACTGTTCTTCGTCTCACTTTATCAAAGTCTCTTAGTGGGTTCTCCGTAATCACGTAATAAAGTAATTATACCGAATACTGTATGTGTCTCTTTGCTTAACTCTAATCGGCGATAGTAAATTTCTCTGACAATTTGCCGACGAGGATTCGCTCCCTCTAAAAACAGAATTCAAGCGAACTCCTGCTGAGAAAAAGTAAAATTCGGATGGGGAAAACCAACCCGTGAGCCTTTCTTGAAAGACAGAGATCAAGATGGGATCGGGGCAGAGAGTCGTCCCGGAGCGACCAGTCCCGGAGTTCGGGTAAGGAACAAGAGGGGAGAAAACTCGATATAGAATTAAAGTGGGATCTTGGTATTTAGTATTTGATTGGTCAAGAGAGAGAGACGGTCACACCGAGCGAGAGAGAGACATAGAGAGAGAGGAGAGAGAGAGAGAGAGAGAGAGAGAGAGAGAGAGAGAGAGAGAGAGAGAGAGAGAGAGAGAGAGAGAGAGAGAGAGAGAGAGAGAGAGAGAGAGAGAGAGAGAGAGAGAGAGAGAGAGAGAGAGAGAGAGAGAGAGAGAGAGAGAGAGAGAGAGAGAGAAGGGGGAATGTCTAAAAGTCCAAAGGATGTCATTCTTGATGGAGCTATATAGCACGGCGACTTTAGAGAAGTCACTTAGTCCCAACAGAAGGGAGAGAGAATATTGCTGATTTTATTGCGAGATTTTGAGAAACCCGTGAGTCCTGTGCGAGGATACCCCTGGCCGAGAATGGTCCGCCGCCTGAGGTCTCCGGCCAGAGGTAGCACACTACTTTACGTTGACCATTTTAGAATGGCAGAATAAAGCATGAGAAGAAAGCATTACGTCACTTATTAAAATTGATAGAAACGGGCTATTGAAAAACCAAGGAAAGAAGAGTCTGTGCAGATGAGTGAAGAATTGTACACCAATACGTGACCTGAGCTCCCGGGGAATAATGGATGACTGTAGGAACTATGTTAGGAATGGACACTGGGCGAGGGAATGCCGTAGCAGGAATGAAGGGCGACGGCAAGCGTACCCTGGAATGAAGGATAGAGAGACCTTCAGAGGGTCGGCTCCTTTTTCCATGCGAACTCCCTTTGAAACCCACGAAGTATGGGTAAAGGTCATCATCATCAGGTATCATGCCCAGTTTGAGCTTTGACTGCCATGACCCACACACTCCTGTTTCGGGTCAAGTGGATCAATTCATTGGTATTCATTTCCAGTTCTCCGGCTGCTGACTACATCATTTGTCTATCCCTTCCTCTTGCTTTTTTCCCTTCAAACTTTCCTATAACTACAGTGCATTCTAACTCCTCTTTCCTAATCACACATACAATGAACTTACGTTGACTTTTCGTGATGTTATGAGTGATGAACAATGGGGTGCAGAGTTAATCATTCCCAAACGCCCCCCCCCGAGAATTACGAACTATTGCTGTTGTTATGCTACTATTGAGAGAGAGAGAGAGAGATAAAGCCCAGGCAAGAACATTTGCTACAAATAAGAGGGGGAGAGAGACTGTTGATTTACTGTATTATGATTTCTACAAGGATTATTTACCTTCTAATACTTTGCTCATTAACATTCCTCAGGAGATAGCAGGAGTGGCCTGATTGGATGGACACTGTCATTCAGAGTTGATGGATAGCTGAGACCCCGTGAGTGCGGATAAAAAGACAGGTCTGGAGAAACAGTCTTCAGACACACCAGTGGACACAGATTGAGTGTTTGAAACCACAAGAAAGGTGGGGGCTTCAAAGACCAAACCAGGAGATTGGTCAGTAAAACTCACAGTGTTACAGCAGACCTGTGGGGACTTGTGTGTGTGTCCACTCATGCCAGAGTGACGAGTCCACCACAGAAGGACGGTCTAGCTGAAGATCAGAGGGGTCATAACTGAATGACCACAACGATACGACGGATTAAGAAAGCAAAGGAAGGTTTGGCTGCTGTAGCTGTAACCTCTCGCTCGCGCTCTCTCTGTCTCCCCAACGATTTCAACACAACAACCATAACTACTTCAGCATTTATGAACTGAACTTTATACTTTTCTATGACAATTCATTTACCCCTAGACACCGATAGAGCTTGTTTATTATTGCTTATTATTATTCTTACACTTTTAGGTTTATTACTGCTAACTTGTTTTATATGTATATTTGCATTTTTGATATTGGATTGTGTAGTTTACTAATAAACACCTTTAGTTTGGTACCACCAGACTCCAACGGATTCTTCTTTCTCTGCTGGTAAGACACCCAGTTACGGGGTACGTAACAGTGATCTCATACATTATTTCTCTTTTTGTGGTTGCTTTGTTCGTGGCATCCTCATTAGATATTCGTTTCGTCCATGATATTCTTTGCATCTTCCTCAAAAACCACATCTCTGCAGCTTCAATTCGTTTCCCCATGTTACTAGATATTGTCCAGCATTCTGAACCATATAACATAACTGGATGAGAGAAACTTTGTGCCATTCTTACAACATAGGGGGTTCATACCATCATCTTGGAAGCCCGTAGAACACGCGCTCCACATTAAGCTGTTATTGCAAGCCGTGAAGTTACAAAAACAAATTGCTGTCATTAAATGCGAAAACAACGACTAAAAAAAATACTGCTGATGAAAAATCAATGCAGGTGCTTTTGCAAATGTAATGCACTTCAACAGGTCCTACTCCTACTGGCAGCATTTGGTTGCTGCCAAAGAAGGAGCCCCAGAGATGGAAAGGGGATGCGAAGTGATAGCAATGTAACAGAGACTCTGGATAGGCATCAAGACATCTAGACAATCACCTAGTGTGCCCCAGAAATATCCTAAATGCCCTTGTTCGGTTAGTGCATTAAAGGTCAAGTAGGAAAAGGGAGATTATGCATTAGATTCGACAAAAAATGGATTCCACCAAGGCTTACAGTAACTGTGGGACAGGTTGTGAAATCTGCCAACGAAGTAACAGAGGATCATTTGATCGTTTACCACCCGCGAAGGCAAAATTTCCCCACCTGCAGATAGACTTCATGCACATGCCTGCTAACAGTGACTATAAATATCTGGTAGTAAAATCAGATAAGTTTTTCAAATTGTTGGAGACCTTTCCCACTGGTAAAGATGATACTCGAAGACATTGATAAATGAGATTATTCCAGATTTAGAATTTAATAGCGACCGATTGATTCATTTCACAGGAAAACTAATCAAACAATCGGGCCAACCATTTGAATTCACTTGGGAGTATCCTCTTCTGTATCAACCCCAGTCTTCGGGAATAGCGGAAAGAATATATCGAGCATAAAAATATAAATTGGCAAACATGTCAGGAAACTGGTTTCAAGTGGCCGGAGGCCCTTCCTATGACTTTATATACTCTATCAATTCAGGTAAATCGTACAACTAAATTACCACCATTCAAATAGACCGGCTGGAAAACTATTGAATTTGTTATATTTTTGGGTGAAGCCATAAGGTTGAATCACATGCGAGGAGTAGCTGTATTAACTCATCCAAGGGACTGAATACTCATCCCGTTAAACCAGGAAACTATATGCGTGTGAAAGGTCCTTTCTCCTAGGTGGAATGTGATTTAGCTGACAAGGACTGCAGAAAAGATAGAAGGGAAAATGATTAAATTCACGCGACGCGGTGGAAGCTCAGTGACGGTGAAGGGTAGGCGATGACGCAAAAGAAGAATGAAAGTTGTATTATTTCTTTGATTTTTGCAGGCACAGACCTCCGAGTATGTCAATAAGGCCCGCTGCATATAACATTTCCCCCTTATTTGTGAATTTCCTGTACCATTGAATGCTTCTAATTGCTCGACTTGTTCACATTCACCGTATCGTAGCGGGTTGACGTTGGGGTGGGGGTTGGAGGGACTTCCCTTGGTTCCTGATTTCCGTCACCTTTCCCGAAATGGAGGAATGGTGACATTTTAATAATAATACTGGAAAGACCAAACACGGGCCGATAGTACAGGTAGGGTGCATGAAGACTGGGGGTAGTAAAGCAAAATCCCCCAAAATCAATGTTGTCAGAAGGCAAGGCAGGAGCCCCTGCCTACGGTCTAAGGAGGATTCATTTCTCATCCATAGATGTGTGCCCACTCTGTTTGATGGATGACACCTGCCCGCCTACAATAGAGCAAGTAACCCCCTTTCCTAACCCTAAGAGGGCTGGTGGAGTGAGACGGGTGTCTATGCCAAGGGGTGATTGATGCAAGAAATAGTAACTGCAGAGTAAATAATACTAGTTTGGATAATGGAATTGATGGCTTTCTGCCAATGTTTATGAATGATTATGATGATAGGTTGAGAGTTAGGTAGTGCAGAGAAAGCAATACGATTATAGCAGGACCTAGACAAATTGGAAGAATGAATAAAACATTGGCAGATGGAATATAGTGTTGGGAAATATATGATAATGCGTTTTGGTAAAAGGAACAATCATGTGGACTATTATCCAAACGGGGAGAAGTTTCAACGAACAGAGTGCAGAGGGATTTAGTATTCATCGTGCAAGACTTCCAGAAGTTTAATAGACAGGTAGAGTCTGTGTAAAGGCAAATGCAATGCTGACATTTATTTAAATGAAAATGGAATATAAAAGCAAGGAGATAATGCTGAGGCATTATAAGACACTAGTCAGGCCGCACCTGGAGTATTGGCAACAGTTTTGGGCCCCATATTTCAGAAAGAGTATGTTGTCCTTGGAGAGATTCCAGAAGTAGTTCACAAGGATGATTCGAAGAATGAGGGGGTTAACATATGAGGGGCAACCTTTTAGAACAGAGGTAGGAGGAGTTTTGTTTATCCAGAGAGTGGGTAATGCACTGCCAGAGACTGTGGTGAAGGCTCTGTCCATGTGTAGATGTAAGACAGATATTTGTAGCTTTCCTGATCGGTCCTGGCATCAAAGGATATGGCGAGAAGGCAGGCATATGGGGTTGGGTGGGATCCGGGATTAATCACGATGGAATAGCGGGGGAGATTCGATGGACTGAATAGTCTAATTCTGCTCCTATGTCTTATAGTGCTATATAAAACTAAGCCTGATAATTAAGGGTTAACCTCTGAATCACAGGGTGAGAAGCAGATGGAGTCTGTCTGGCTACACATACTAATTAGCAATTAGCATAATTAACATGGATATTGTGTGAACCCTTAGCTCTCGAGGCTATGTGACTAACGACTTAATTTTTTTATATATATAATCAATGGGAAAAATCCGTTGGCCTTCAAGACTCCATGACTAATGTTTTAGTTTCTTATAATTAATAGGGAGGCTCTTTCGTCCTCAAAGGCTACAGGAGTGACTGCATGGTTTCTCCTGATTAATGGGGAATTGATTGAGTATGTGGCGACCTTATGTCTAATTTTGTATAGGCTATGGAAGCATCCTGAGCCTTGTCATTAAGTTCCAAGCAGGAAATCCTGACCACTGAAAACTGATGAACTGCATGAATTTTAAGGAATAAACGACTTCTCAAGTCTTTCTATGTGCTCCCAAACAGTAAAGGAGAGAACAAATAAATGAGCGTAGGGACAGCGTGCGTTTAGCTGCTTCACCAATAGACCAAGTCCGAGGAGAGGACGCCGATCAATCAATGATGTAATGAGTTGCATAAACAACTCTCTGGAGGCTTTGTCGCTTTTTTTTGTCATTGGAATAACTGGGTACTGATGCATGCAAATGTCACTCCATTCTTTAAGAAGGGAGTGAGGCTGAAGTATGGAAACTGCAGGCCAGTTATTCAGACTTCGGTGGAGAATGTTGTAGTCGATTATTAAAGATAAGTTCTTAGGGTACTTGGAGACACATGGTAAAATAGACCATAGTGAGCACGAGTTCCTCAAAGGAAAATATTGCCTGACAAATGTGCTGGAAATTGTTAAAACAATTAACAAGCAGCATAGACAAATTGGAATCGCTTGATGTTATCCACTTGGATTTTCAGAAGGCCCTTAACAAGTGACACGCATGAGGCTGCTTTGCACTTTGGGAAATCACAGGCAAAATAACATTACACAATAGGCAGCAGAATGCAGCTCTTACGGAGCTCTGTGGCTTTGATGCGGTTTATAGGTGTTTGATTGCATATATGGACACATGTATTTTTGAGCAGAATAATAAACTCTGATGGGACTTTGAGGACACGGACCAGTATAACACCCAGCTTGGTAATTGTTACATTCACAAGAAAGACTAATGGTCTACTTCATTTATAGTTTAAGAAGACTGGGTAATTCTACAAAGAAACTTGCCAACTTCTACTGATGTAGAGTGCAGAGAACACTGACGGCCGCTGAAGATCTTAGCCATCCGTGATGTAGCCTCCTTTCGGCAGTACAAGATGAGGAGGTGCAGGAGACTGAAGACCCGCACTCGACCATGTGGAAACCTTTTCGCCATCAGGCATCAGAACGGTCTATGATCCCACAAACACGACATCGCTTTGTATTTATGTTGTATTTTATTGCCTTTTTTTCTTTTTTTTTGCAATTATGTTCTGCTGCAAAGCGACACATTTCACGAAATTAATGTTGAAATACTGCACTTTGTTCTGAAGGGCAGAGATCTGACAAAGTGACATAGTATAAACTTTGGCTTTCCGGTTTTATATCACTGTTGTAAATGAGGAAGAAATTAAACATTGACGTGTCTTCATTTAGGCTCTCTAGCGCAGCGCCTCCTTACAGCTTCCCAATTCCACCTTTGTAAATCCCAATTAACTGTCCAAATGTTTCAGGAAAACCAAAATGAGTTACGGCACATCTGCATACAGAGCATGGAACTAGAAAATGATGGAATAACTCAATCAGTCAAGCAGCATCTCTGGAAAGAGAAAGGTGTTAAGAAAAGAAAGTGCACCAGTAACTTTACGTCCTCAGGAGGCTAAGGAAATTACGCATGTCTCCTATGACTCTCGCCGATGTCTCATAATGCACCACAGAACAAAAAAGAATCTCGATCTGAATGCATCAATACCCAATTATTCCTGTGACACAATTAATAACAACAAAATCTCAAGAGATTTGCGTATGCAACTTATCACGTCGCTGAGATCAGCCTCCTCTCCAGAGACTCGGTCTACATTTCTCGTTGCCTTAGTGAACAAGCTAGCATAATCACATGTCGTCACTGCGCTCTTTCTTTTGTTCTCCCCTTTTGCTGTTGTGGAGATAATACAAAAATCTTGAAACTGTACTGTTGTTATTACGCTATTGAATTGTCCTATTGATTAATAAAATTTAGCATCCTGCACCTTTATCGGATTACTCCAACTCTGTACTATACTATACATTATGATTCGCTTAACCTTTTCTTTTCAACTACCTTAATAGAATGGAATTATTTCTCTAACTAGCATGCTGATATAGGGCAGTTTTTCATTGCAAAAAGGTACATATGCCCATATTCTAATGACCATTCTAATCTGTGAATGTGGGTGGAGGAGACAGAGTGCTAAGAGCTCACAAACAAGATCTGGGAAGGGCTTATGTGCAAGAGAGAAACATTTGATAAGACAGGTAGGATGATAGGGCGTTTGAGATCTGAACGCTGTCGAATCATTATGTTGAAACGAGCTGAGTAGAAAACAAAGGCATGGGAAGGGAGAGGAAGTAGTTTCCTCGAGATGGGAAAATCAGTATTTATTCTATATGGCTGTAATATACTCAGGCAGAGTAAAATATATTGTTTCAAGTCCTACTTATGTTGGAATTTGTGCTGAGTTTCGGTAGGGTAAGGGTTAGATACACCAGGTTACAGCTGCAGAGATTACATCACGGGTGACTTGGTTCGTTGAATGCAATTGTTTTCGTGCTGATAATGGACACACAGTGTGCCGCAGTAGAGTTTCTCTGACTACAGGTCAACTGGGTAGGTGCTAGAACATCTGCTGTATATGGCATTGATATCGATAAGAGTGTGAGTGGTCTGATTACTAACCTTTCAGACGGATGACAATTGACGAAGATCTGTATTCCACAGAATGTTATCCAAAGATGCACGAGATACAGACATTTGGGTAGAGAAATGACAGATCGACATTAATAAGTCAGATGAGTGGATTTTTATCTCACACTACCAGTGGCAGAAGGGAAGTGAACAGCAAATATACGTAAGCTGAGGACCATTCGTCAATGTTTGGGTAATGTTTGGGTGCAGGTCCATAGCTCACTGAAAGAACCAGTACCAGCAGAGAAGGCTTTAAATGAGATGTAAGACATGCTTTCTTTCTTTGGTCGGAGAAATGTAGATAAAATTCAGGAAATGACAGAAAACATTGGTTTCACCTCTTTGGGGGCGTTTTCAGCATTTCTGATCGCCTGGCCACGCGAAGAAAGAAGAATCTTGCCAGGAGGTCCAGAAGGATTTATAAGGATGCTGCCTGAATTTGAGGCAATTCAGTATGGTGCGAGGGTGATAAATTTGAACTGCTTTTATGTTTCTGCAGCTGACATGCGAGCTGATATCATAATTGCAAATTATGTGAGGCATGGGTAGGTTTGAGAGAACATACAAGCCTGATCAAGTTTTAGAGTCAGAGTCCTACAAAATATATTGCGACTCATCGACTGGATAGGACAATATAAAATAACATCATAATATTTCAGGATAAACAAGCAAGAATAAGTTACTTAATAATTCCAAACACGTATAACATACTAAAATCAAAGAGTGGAAACGCTAGAAATATGCTGAAATATGAGGAAATTGAACAGCAGACACAATTAAAGCTACACGACAGTATTTATTTAACCTCCAGATAGCCACAATACTAAACACCACTAAGATAGTTTGATAGTTCCTAGCAATTCAGAAAGGTGTGTGCTTGTTCAGGCCGGTATCTTACATTTTAACAGCTTGAGGTGAGAAAAAGTAAAAATAAAATAACACATCCTTTTGACATAATATCTTGCTCTGAACTCGATCGGGAAAGTTCTAAAGAAAACAAGAACTGAAACGACAAGTTTTAGAAACATTGTGTAAAATCGAACCACGGAAATTAACATTACCGTGTTAGGAGGACGAAGAGCAATAGATATTTACAAAATACACAAGAGTCGGATAAAACTTGTTAAATATATGATTTCATCAACGAAAACAGGAATCACCACTCCAAGTGAGTACATGCAAATTTGATCAGAATTACAAACCAGTATAAAGTTTAAAAATTAAATGTAAGCACAAACCAGAAAACTGAAGAAGACTACACAAGATAAAGTTAAGCTGGAAGAGCATGACGATCTGAACAGACAAGGAAGATTCAAACGGCTGGCTCAGAGTTGGAGACCACTTTCCAGAAGCAGAACGATTCCTGTATGATATTATATATGCATATGTAATATCTTTTGTGATAACCACCGGCAATGCAGGACCCGGTGGTTATCACAAAAGATATTACATATGCATATATAATCCTATAACGTGTTGAATTGTGCCTGGCTTCTCTTGACATGTTCTGCATGTATCATGATAAATGCCGAAAATGGGAAGAGAAGCCAGGCACAATCCAACACGTTACAGGATCCTGCAGCAGTTTATCTCATTCTGATTGCTGGCACAGGCAAAATCAAGTGGAAAACATTATTCACCAAAATGTTCCTTTAAAATACAAACTCGTAAAATACACCATGCCTTTGTATAAATATAAACCCTAATCCGTTATAGAGTCAGGATCCTATCAATTATATTACAATCGATCCATTATTACAGAAAAGACTATCCATAATAACCATATAGATAAAATATTACACAGTAAACAAACAAGGACATCTTATTGAATAGATATAGGCATTGAAAACACACAAAACATACAGGAAACAATGCGTGAACATCGCCAGAAATATGCTGAATTACAGGAGAAAAGTAAAAGACGATTAAACATGAATAATAATATCTACAACTCGTATCAGTCCAATGGTACGACACAATTGCATTAAGGCCTGCACAGCAATACTTAAGTAAATCTCCAAAGACAACCCTGTTCCTTAAAGATCTCGCTGGGTGACAGAGTGGTTATGAAATTCGTTGGCACACTAGCCTTCAACAAATGGGGCACTGAGCATTAATTGGTATCATATCCTGTAGTTCTATGAGAAAGTGGTGAGGCTACACTTAGAATGCGTCGCTTCGGAATCCTCTGCGATAATTTTCCATGCGTTGCAAAGGTCCATGTTTAAATCATTCGGTGCTGCTCACGCTTCGACGAGAAAAGTTTAACGAAACAGAATACTGCAGATAAAACTTAGAGAATGTTGGTGACACTCGAGCGTCTGAGTTATTGCAAGATGGTGATCTGAATGGATTTTGTTTTGCATAGACGAGTAGGACAACAGGGATGATTCTATTGAGGTGAATAAACTCATGAGATACTTGGGTAGAGCGAATGTGCACATTATGTTTCGCAGTCAGGAAACATCAAGATCTTCAGGGTATTTGTTTACGTTGACAGAGGAGAGATTCAATGGGAAATTGAGTGAAGAGCTCTTGACCCAAAGGCTGGTCAATATATTAAAAGAACTACCGGAGGATTTAAGCAAGATACAATTTAGGCAAGATTTACAAACGATGGTTAAAAGATTGGCAAGATGGCTAATACTGATGCCTTGTCTAAGAATGGATCAGAGCATTATTAAGAAAGTTAAGTGAGCCTGACGTTAGTAGTAGGTGATTTATTGTAAAGCACTCTAAGTGTCACGACATATAAATATTTGTATAGGCAGTGCCTGATTCGGAATTGCAAACATGCCTTTGTGTTTTGTAGGTCCTGTATAATCAATCTTATATATTTTTACGTCGAGGAGATTATCAGGAAAATGAATGAATGAAAGGCAGTGGACGATGTATACATGGACGTTTGAACGCATTTGAAAAGTCCCGCTGGAAGACTTCCACGTAAGCTTCAGATTGTTTTTAACCAGTGCTTCGTAGGAGAAACCGGATATTTGTAGGAGATGGTTCCCTGCTTACTAACGGCCTGTGGCAAGTCGTGTACCGCATGATCAGTGTTTGGCGTGTTGTTGTTTGTCAACTATATTAATAATTCGGATGATGGTGTGCTAAAGAGAGATACGTAACGGTTAGCCTTTCTATCTTCGTTAGAGATGTTCATCAACTCACAAACAAAAGAAAATCTAGAGATGCTGGATATTCAAGCAATACACACAAAATGCTGCAGGAACTCGGCAGAGCAGGCAGCATCTATGCAAAAGAGTAAACGGTCGGCGTTATGGTCCGAAATTTTTCAGTTCTGATATCTGGTCTCGGCTCGAAACGTTAACTGTTAACTCTTTTCCATAGATGCCGCCTGGCATGTTGAGTTCCTCCAGTGCTTTGCATGTGTTGCCTGTTCATCATCTCGAAAGGACGGGTACATTGATCATTCAAGAAATGTAGCGAAGCATAAAGAGGCTAAATTATTGCATGACAAGTGATTTCCTTTCTATTTACTTCGATCAGGCATAATGAAAATAGAAATCACATCCAATGATTAGATTAATACTCATGGAGCACGAGTATAAAACAATGGAACAGGCCCTGTTAAGTTTTTGATTAATTCCTGGCACAATTCAATACCACCAATGGAATATCTATTTATCTGGAACATTATCAAATCTGGCGTGTAAGCAACAAGTAGTATACTTTGTTTTCTGGATGAACGCGGCAAGCCTTCACACGAAATTTACACTATCACGTTAACTGCATAGATGCTATTAGACCAGCTAAGTAATTATACTGTTTTAACTTTAGGAGTAAACCCTGCGGGTGCAGTCCCTTATAGATCGCTCTAGTGTGAAACACTAGGCATATATTCAACTTTCTTTTTGTTACATGTTCTCCAGGCAGTGAAATTTGTAGATCTGTTTCACAGTGCCTTGTAGAAGTATTCAGCCCCAACCCTTTGCTCACAGGATGAATATTACCAACAGAGATTTTGGACACTCAACTGAGAATTTTTATTTGTGAATCGCATGCTCCTGTTTTCACAGTAGAGCCCAGAGAGAAGGGAAAATTATAAGGCTAGATAAATTGAAATGCGGAAAAAGAAATGTCAGCTGTTCAAAAGTATTCCTTGCCCTTTGCCCAGTACTTAGTTGAACCACCCCTCGCAGCTATTTCAGTCAGTAGTCTTTTTGTATAAATCGCTATTAAGTTTGCACAACATGATAGAGTAAGGTTTGTCCACCCATTCTTGCAAAATTGCTGAAGCTGTGCCAGGTTACTTAAAGGGCGGCGGTACACAGCAGTCTTAAGATCTTGCCAAAGATGTTCGATCGGGTTAAGGTCAGACCTCTGAATCAGCCACTCAAGGACATACATTTCATTCACTTCAGAACACTACGTGCTTGCTCTGGCAGTGCTGCTGCTCGTTGACCTGTTAAATGACGAACTTTCCTCCCCAGTTTAATCTTTTTGTCAACGGCGAGCAGGTTTTTATCCTGGATCTCTCTCTAATTAGCTGCAGTCATTTTCCCATCAGTCCTATCTAGTTTTCAAGTCCCTGATGCTGAAAAGCATCCACATAACGTGATGCTACTTCCACCACAATAGGTATGTAACGTGGTACTAGCTCCAAGCCATGATGTGTGGTATTAGATTTATGCCAGCTAGTGTACAAGTCGAAGAGTTCCACTTTATTATCATCAGACCACAAGACCTTCTTCTACCTTTACAGTATTTTCTTAGTTACGCTTTGCGAAGTCTTCACGGGCAAGGAAATGGTTATTGATTATTCCACGGTTTATTCCTTGGCACTTCCAATAAATATACTTTATGTGGAAGGCCTTAGAGATTGTCGGGTCATGGGCTTAATCTCCAGTTGCAGCCAGTGACTTTTGATGCTAACTCAGAGTAACTGCGTCAGAGTAACCGCTCTTACAAGTGCGATTCTTCTCCGAGGACAAAGTTTAGAGGGGACTCCTGACCGACAGTACAGCTGCGGCTTCATATTTTTTTCCACTTTTTCAGGGTGGACTGTGTGAGCTCCAAGTTTCAGTGCCTTTAAGGTGCTCTTGTACCCTTCTCCAGATTGGCCATTCTCTATCATCCTTTCCCTGATTTGTTCCGAGTTTTCCTTTGTCTGTTGAAAGTCAACATTTCTGTTGGCTCTTACAGAGAGAGGGTTTGTTTATTATTATGAAATCATTGCAATCAGATAGATAATCTTCAAATTTTCTATATCAACACATTGGGCGACTTGATAAGTCAACATACAGTATTGTACTTGAGGGAAGTTAGCACATTAATTACAAAGGGGGT